>NW_012026916.1:433073-437845 GCF_000956235.1 Wasmannia auropunctata
TGTTAACATAACATAAAATTTAACTAATCACATATTATTGATAAAAAATATATTTTTAACATGATCGAATGTCATTTTATCATGTTCGTTTCACCTTTAAAAACTGTACTGTTTGAGTTAAGATGAATTTGATTTTTTATGAAGTTAAATTAGTTCATTTTTTATGCTTGGCAGAATAATGTTTACCTAATTCATGATAAAGAATCGAAAATCACGTTTCTTGAGTTGTATCACTTTGAAAGTAAGAGAAATGATTCTGTCGTACGTTATTCTATAATATTATAAAACATAACATAGAATATATGCATATCATAAATTCACGCACGTATGTCACAAATTATCATATAAATTCACACACGTCCGCGTTCGTGTTAGAAAGAACAATCTTCGCACGGTGTGAAGACCGGCGTGATAAAAAATGGAAGCGTCCGTGCATCCTGCTTCTTTTTCCCTATTTGGACACGCCACCGAGAAGCGATCGTGGTGGTCGTCTCGGTGGCCAGGTCCAGCTTGCTGTTTTCCATAGATCTATCAGAGGCGCGTCGTTATTTACGGCGCGGATCGACGGAGATTCCCGCAGGTAGGATGAGAGGCGTCCTCGCGCGCTCGGCGGTCGCGCGCCGCGCCGCGACGTTAAAATGCTTTCGGTGTTTCGGGATTCTTTAATCCGGATTACGCCGAACCTGCCGGTAGTTTTCGGCATACCGCGGACGTGTCACAGCTGAGCGAACGGATCCCTCTGTCATCGTCTCGTCAGTACGTCGCGCGCGGCGCGCGCCCCATTACCGGGGAACGAAAGGCGTGAAACGGATTTTTAATCCCGGAAGGAGGACGCTGAAGGGACACCCAGCGCGAGTCCTTGACCTTCGAAATAGCCCCACGAGGTTTTTAATGCGGGCGGAAGGAAGGCCATTCTTGCCGATTCTTTCGGCGATCCCCGATACAAGCGGCAGCAAAGCTGAAGATCTATGCGCAAGAGAATTGAATAATAAGAGATGAGATAAATCAATTTTTCTCTAGCGGAGGATTTAGCAATATGGGATCCTCAATTATTAAAATGTTTCGCCAAATTAAAATATCAAAAACGTAAACAGATATCTTTTAGTTAAACATTTGATAGACAATTTAGGAAAATGTTTAGATAAAGAAATAAAGTTTAGAATTATCTAAATTCACAATTTGATTGCTGAGGTAAGAAAATCTAGAAAAACTAAGGATGGCAGGTTTGAGAATTAGGATTTTACGTAGGTAAATTATTAGAATGTGATAATATGCGAAAAATATAGAATAAGAATGGAAATCGAGTTCAAATGTGAAGGGAAGGATAAAGAGAAGGTTTAGAAATGTTCAGAAGTAAAAGACTGTTTAAGATATAAGATTAGGATTAGATATAAGATTATTATACATATAATGTGAAAGATATTGTAAGCATGATGACGGTAGGTGGTTGGATTTTTAATGCCATAATGCATAAAAGGATAAACGGATACGTGTGGATAAGAAAAAGTGTAGTGTTCTTTTTTTGGCCAGTAAAGCTAGAAGTGTAAATTTTTCTATTCTATTGTAAATCCATAATTTTTACATGTACACGGAAAGAACACTTTTGCTGAATCCAGGTCTGAAAATAATTTTTGTTCAATAATCAAAATAATTTCGTGCAAAAGTCAAAATGATTGCTAGAATATCAAAACGTTTTATAGCAATGCTTATCAGTTTTAACATTCCAACTAATTATTTTAATGATTTAATAAAAAATTATTTTCAGATCTGTTTTTAGTAAAATTTTTAGACCTTTCAACAAAATTGTTCTTTCCGTGTACTAAATTGTACTGTAATTTGAGAATTTAGGTACCTACAATTTAGTATATGTATAAAAATTAGTATATGTATAAAAATGGATTTAGAATAGAGTAGAAAAATTTATTTATTATTATCAAATTATATATATACAATATATATATATATACCGCTATACATAATACGTATTTCAAATTATATACCGATTATATAGTCGGTACATTCCTTTTACAGGCCGAAGGATGCCCGCGCGCCGATCGAAGAGGATGAACGTCCAACCGCAAGCCGCCACAAAGGACTCGTCTGAGATTGAAAGGCGCCACTGAATGCGCAATGCTCTCTCGCCCCGATGAAAAAAAAAGGGGGGGAGGAAAAACACGCGAGAGTGGGAAAGAAAGAGACGGAGAGGAAAGGCGGGCACGGCCATGTTGGTTCGTCTCAGCCATTTTTGGGGACGAAAAAAAGGCGGGATAGGGGCCCGCGCTTCGTGAAAACCCGCTTTGAAGAAGACCACGTCAAATCTGACAGCTCGCGGGAAGGGTCCGCATATGGGCACGCAAGGGCCGAAAGGGCCCGCCTCGTCCCCGCTGCCACGTTGAAAAAGAACGAGCTCCGCGCTCGGCTCCCCTCTCCGCGTATCCTCCGCGTGCGATCCCTCGTCTCTTCCTCTTCTTCTTGTTCGGAATCGTGGGGGACAGAGGGGCATTCATTCATGCACGCATTCCCAGAATGCAACGCGCGTGCGAGACGTGCGAGTGTGTCCGGTATACACGCACGGGACCTCTGGAGGGGGTCCGCGCGGAGGGACATGGCGCAGAGAGGATAACGCGAGTACCACAACGCGGATATTAGCGGAATCGGGAAGATATCGAACCGAAAAATATACACGGAAAGAACAATTTGTGTTCAATAATCAAAATAATTTTGTGCGAAAGTCAAAATGATTGCTAGAATATCAAAACGTTTTATAGCAATACTTATCAGTTTTAACGTTCCAACAAATTATTTTAATAATTCAACAAAAAATTATTTTCACATCTGTTTTTAGCAAAATTTTTAGACCTTTCAACAAAATCGTTCTTTCCGTGTATGTGTACGGAGTGTGACAATACATTAAGAATATATTATAAAAGAAAGTTTTAGAAGAAAGTTTGTAAAAAAATATCAGCCACTAATATAAGATTTGATTTTATTGGGCTTTTACCCTTATTGTGTTATATATATAATTTAAAATCTTAAAAATTTCTCCAAAACTTGTTTCCTATAATGATAAACTTGTCAAAAAATTTATCACTAATATGATTACAATAAGTATAAGAATATTTTCACAGTTTTTTAAGAAACTAAAACAAGATAGAGATGAGGAATAACATCAAGTATAAAAAATTACAAGAAAATTTAAATAATTATAAGTAAAATTATAAGAAATTTAAGTAAAAAAAAACTTCAATTATTTGAAGACCTTAAATCTTCAAATGTGTGTATGTGTGTGTGATTAATTTTTTTTACTTCTTATTTCTAAAAGTGAAGCGAACGTATATACACATACCTGCGCACACACACACACGCATACGCATTTTTTTTCTTCCTTAGAACGATGTTGATGCAGTTTCAGAAAAATAAATATGCTCTCGTGAAAATTGAATAAACCAAGAGTCGCTTCGACCTTGACGAGGTTGAGCCGCGCCCAATTCCCGCATACGAGACGGAAGTGACGCGCCGTCGTGGAAAATCGCGCTCGAACGTCTGAGCTGTTTCCTTGAGCCTGGTCTGTCTTGCCTCTCTCGCGCGGTTTTTCGAGACTTGTCCGATTGCACAACGAGGCCAAACGCGCTCTCGAATGCAGAAATATAAACGAATACAGGAGCAGCGTGTGGCAGTGGGCGAGTTTAGATCGAGTAGCATTGATAATTATCGCGAAAATCCCGGACGAAAATATGTTTAAAATTTGAAAAATATATCGTCGAACATTATTTTTAATATACATATGTACTAATACTAATATAATTAATAAAAATTACCGTTTTCTCTTTTCTCTAAATCTGAATCAGTGGAAAAGTATACCGAAAAATCACTGATTGAGTCAGTACCTATAATCTAACTATAATTTCACTCATAATCTATAATTAAATTATTAATAATAACCATAATTTCACTGATTACCAGTGAAATACTTGAGACTGATGCATTCAATGAATAATCACTGATAATCGATGATTATGCACTGATTTAGATTTAGAGAGTGTTTGTAGATAAAAGATACATTTTTTAAAAATTTTAAGAAGCAACGATTGATAGTTTTTTTTCTTCTTTCTTTCATTCTCTGCTGCGGTTTAGAATTCCACATGCGATTTACGGTAATTCGTTTAATTCATTGCTTTAATTGCAACATAATGTGATATTAGTTTGTGTATGTTGGATTAATTAACGTGAAAGATTTGACATTTAGAGTCCAGGAGAGAGGAAGAGAGAGAGAGAGAGAAAGATAGAAACTTTTGGAAGCGGATACGGCAGTAGCCGGCTATGACACACACGGCGTTGAAGCGAGTTCTCTGGTTACAGACACGGGCAGCGCGCTGCCCAGACACCGTGCCCGCTGTAACCGTAAACCAGGGAATGGTACCAGTATTCGCGGCTATTTCGGGGCCACGTCGGCGCTACGATTTGAACGAGTGTCTCCTTCCGCTTGACCCGAAAGCATCTTTATTCGCACGCGAAAATTCACGCGGCGCGGCGGCTCGCGTCATTCGCGTGAAAACACTATCGGAGAATGCGCCTTCGGACACGCGTACCGGTGCATCACTGCCATCAATCCGCTACTGACGATTTTTCACGAGTAATTTATTAACTCCGAGATTTTAATAATAACAATTACTTTCGTCGAAATCGGTATACGCGTCCGCTAATATACGTGGAGAGAGAGAGAGAGAGAGAGAGAGAGAGAGAGAGAGAGAGAGAGAGAGAGAGAGAGAACA
>NW_012026916.1:437895-440102 GCF_000956235.1 Wasmannia auropunctata
TTTATATGCAGTATAGATACATATTTATATACAGAATTAAATATGTGATAAATAATAAATATTTTATTTTTATATTTACATACATGCATCTGTATTTATATATATGTTATGTGCATTTTCAAATAATATAATAAATAATTACACTAATAATAATAAAATAATACATAAAATAATAATACTAATAATGTCGCGGAATGCGCATAAAATTGTATTTAAACCTGCAATTAAATTTCGAGAAATTGACATCGGCAATTTATTTCTGTGTAAAATAAAAATATCGCTTAAAAGTGCAAGTTCAGAAGAGAAAGTAAGCTGACCTCGCTTTTTTCGTACAAAACAAATTGTTGATATCACCTTCTCTAACAAAAGTATCGATGTATCACAATTGACGATACGACTTTAGCAATTGTCGCGAGCGCAGTCACGTGGTATTCCTGCGGTTTATCCCGTTCGCAGAAACGGACTTTCCGCAGACGGCTTAGCATCCACGTTCGTCAATGTTAAATCGCGTTTGGCGACAACCTTAAAACCTTTCAAATGAAAGAGTTTGATTGGTTTTTCGTGGAACCGTCGCCGGCGGCCACTCGTAATAAAACGCCGCGCTCCTGCGACGGTAGCTCTCTTCAGTGAAAATCAGAAAAGGCAAAGAGATCGCATAATCGTATCGCTCTTTTGTTATCGCAAAATCAACCATTCGTTCTCTCAAAGTGATCGCGGATTCGGCAAATCGCAAGACTTGCGCGATAAACCTTTGTACATAAGATCCTTTATATCGTTAATATATCTATAACTCGTGTGCGTGAAATAAATTTTGTGTCAGACGTTAAACTTGCTTCTATAATCATTTTGTGCCATATCTTCCGATTAACCGCCTTCCGTGAAACCTTTCAAAATCTTCTTCGTAAAGCGTGCTCGCGAACAAATAATAATAAGAAAATAATAATAGTCAATGTTCTTAAGGTTTTGTATAATTAATAATAAATATAAACATTTCCTTTATATATACGTACATGTCTTTATCTTCTTGCTCGTCCTCGTTCTCATCGTTGTCTTTGTCTGTTTTTTTTTATTTTCATTTATATTCAATCGCTGTATTTCAATTTTTATAACTCTCATGTCTCCGTTATCCTGATAATACAGTTGTCGCAGCATCTGTAATTCTTGCCATATTTCGCATACATTTAGTGTGTATATCATTTTCTTCTGGCTAAAAATAAAAAAAAAGATTTATTATTGTTTAAAAAGAAAGTTTATATAAAATATTTATGGAATATACTTTTTTACAAAATTGCATTTATATTATTACTTGTACGGCTTGAGGATGCATATTAAGTTGATGCATATTAAGTTAAGACTGTTGAGGCTGTTGTTGCTGATATGGCTGTTGTTGCACTTATTCTTGGATATTTCGACCGTCTTCTCTATTGTCTGAAAACATGTTTCTTAATTTTTGTTGCCGTATAATTTTACATTTTTGTTGCGATTTCCATAATTGATTCCTTTTTATATTTTTTAAATTTCATTTATTTTATAACTTACTTTCCATTTTTCCTGAAGCTCTGCTTATAGAAGTGTTACGTCCGGTGGACTCCACGATTTCTTCGTTTTGTGAAAACGCGATAAGATAAATTCTTAAATATAATAACGGCCATCAACCGATAAAATACCTCGACTCAACGAAATTGACCGTTGTTGGTTTCCTTGAGAAGAATTCGGTTTTAGCAAATAGTATAGAACCGAACGTGAGAGATTGTTTAGTGATTTATTACCAAAAACAGATAAGGTATCTCACAGTACACAATTTACCCGCGAAGAAAAACCTAAGTTCGGAACGTATTTTTGAAAGAAAAAGGCTAACAGATAAACTATCAACAAGTATGTTTGAGCTGGATTCATGACAAAACCGAAAATTCTATAGAATAAAATAATAAACAGCCCACACATGTCGAGTCATAAAATCCTATCAAACGACAAGATAGCCCAACAGAAAAATTCAAGATCACAATACTAAATTATCAGACTCTTCAACATAGAATAATAATGGGTGACACAAGGCACTAAGAGTCAATACGCAGAAATCGTTGCGTTAAAGCTTCAAGTAGAGATGTATTCTATAACTTAAATTACATCTTCTTACATAAATCGTACGTTTCGGTCCACTTCAGACCTTCTTCAGCGATTAATACATAGAGTTCTACCAGATTCCC
>NW_012026916.1:447705-449620 GCF_000956235.1 Wasmannia auropunctata
TTTTTTAAGAAGAGGTTCTCTTGGCAAAGATACTCTCAGTGGTTTGCCATTGCCTTCCGAGAGGCGGCGATCGTTTCCGAATTGATTAAAATCAATTTCAGAGTTATATTATTCTGGGTGGATTTGAACCCGGATCTCTAACTTATAAAGCTACCGCGCTGCTCCTCGCGCCACGATCGCCACACATAAAAGATTATGAGACTGCAAATCAAAACAAAATATTAATGAAACCTCAAGCATCGTTATATTCTCGTTAACGAGCTTATCTGTCTCGTCTATTTGTCTCTATATTTTGTCTCACTTTGAGTTTGCTTTTTACTGCCGAATAGCTGAGCGGATCCGCGAGTTCGTCAACGTCAATATATAAAAATTTCTTAAATTTCTATTTTTTCGAATTTTCGACGCAGATTAAATTTTATAATTGCAGCTGGAGTAGTAGCGACGCAAGCGCCGCAATATCTATCCGCTTTCTTTTTGAAATTTAGTGGCAAAAACACATGTTTAGTCATGACAGAGTCATAAATTAATCCTCAGAATCAGTCAATTGATACTCACGCGAGAGTACGAGAACATAATGATAATTCGTAAAAATCATTATAACGTGATAACGTGATGTTAACATGCTGTTACGCACCGTATTATTATAATACAATAATAGTACATTTTATTGTATTTGCTATCGCATGTATTTATTCTTATTGATTAATTTTTTATCTAGATAACTTCTCTCTTGTGAGCCAACCGCGCAATCGATGTTTAAGTTAAAATTTCTGACAAACGGAACGAGGACCTAATTCGGCGACTAGGTATCTTTAAATAATATTAAAAAAGAAATATTTTAGTACTAATTTTGTTGAAGCACCTAATTTTTTAAGGTGACTTCTCTCTTGTGAGCCAATTGCGTAATCGATGTTTAAGTTAAAATTTCTGACAAACAAAACGAGCACCTAATTTGATGACTAGGTATTATTAAATAGTATTAAAAAAGAAACATTTGAATATCAATTTTGTGAAAGCACCTAATTGTTTAAGATAATTTCTCTTTTGTAAGTCGACCGTTTGACTGACATCTAAGTTCTGTAATATATTTTTGATTTATTTTTATTGTTTCTTTGAGTACTTAATTCTGCTGCATTTGTTTTTTTATTTACGCAATAAATATTTATTTTTTTGGGGAGGGGCCTGACTTAATGTTAAGCCAGCTCTCCCCCAATATTTTTTTAATTTTCTGCCAAACGGTTCAAGCACCTAATTTCGCACTTTAGCACCTAATAAGCACTTTATTTCTAACTATTTAAAAATTTATTGGGCGCTGGTGGGCCGGCTAGTTTAACAGAGGTTTCTTTAATGATCGTGGTGCAAAAGCTGTCGACTTTCTGTGCTAAAAATCTAGGTTTACATCCACCTAGAATAGTATAACTCTAAATCAGTTTTAATCAATTTAAAAGCGATCGTCACTTGTCGAAAGACAAAAGCAAGCCACCGATAGTAACTTTGCCCAGGAAATCTTTTCTAATAGACCGATCGAAACCAGCGTTAAAACTGTGTAAGTCCCATATATCTGCGGATATATGCAGAAGAGATCGCCTACGCGCTGACAAGCATATAACACGCGAAGAAGAAAAATCCACTTTAAGTATATTTTACTGAAGAATTTAATGTTTTTAATATATAAAGTATCATGTACTTTAAGTTAAACGTTATATATATTTTAATTTAAAAAATATTGCATTGAATAAAAAAATTTACTTTTTTTCAAGTTATATTATTACTTATTGTTAATCTAAAGTATGTAAGTCAAAGTGTAATTTGTAATTAAATATTATAATTTTATTTTAGAAAATATTTACTATTAAATCATTAAAACAGAAAACTAATGGACTCTTGCAATTAAAAAGTAACAATTGAGGAAAGA
>NW_012026917.1:0-66368 GCF_000956235.1 Wasmannia auropunctata
ATATAATCCTTTTTCCGTGCTCGCGGCGCAGAGAAATATACGTGTCCCTTATTCTCAACTACCTCAAGCTAGCGTAACTCATCAGACCGGTGAAGAACAGTTTTCCCAGTTAGTTTCCGCGTCTCGTATAGATCAGTGAAATGGAATTTTCTCCGCGGACTGCGGAGTCGAGCGCTGGATTTGTCCCCCCGTCCGCGAAACTTTCTGCAAATTCGCGAAACTTGACGCGAGACGTGGCCGTTGCTATAAGAAACCTTTGTCCCGAGGAGCTCATACGACTGGGTCATGGTATGTCGGCGTATCATTCAATAAAATCCTTCCCTTCTCGCGCGTGTCGTGGTGGAATCGAAGTTCGCTGTATATCCACGGAACCACCCCCGCCCGGCAAAATATTTCTAAAAATACACGCATCGCGCGCAGCAGGAGAGACGGGAGAGTGGCGGCGGCGATCGCCACTCGCATCCTTTTTGTCACGCGTCTTATCATCGCATATGGGTATGCCTTTCCGTTTCAGCTATACGAGCGTGTGTAGTTTCGGTGCTCGAGATATATAATGAAAGCTTGATAACTGTAACATCCGACGTTTCTCGTGTGAAATTCGTAAGAGATTCTTCATTGTCTTTCATGTGTCGAATCCTGAAAGAATGAACTTTGTACGTGTCGCCGTTACACGTGTCGGATTTGTAATCTTTTTGTTAGAATTCCAGATAATATGGTTTTACATGGGAATTTTTTTTTTATTATTGAACAAGTTAAATTAGCTTGTTTAATACTCCATGTTTATATCACCACAGACTTTTGTCACTCATATTTTATTTGTGTTTCATAACAATTTAAATATTCATACGATAAACTTATGAGCTTCTATGTAACAAAATTCTTTAATTATAAAAAAATTATTTGCCTTTTTCATTTTTTGTAGGTTGAGATTGCAACAATCTCATTATTTAACTTATAAACTATTTACGTAGATACTTCAAAGAAACGACTTTCTCGAATTATCAAAGAGATTCAGAAGCATGGAACATGATTAATTTATCTCAAACATCTATATAAGATGATTATAACGAAAATGAAAAATTAAATTCTGTATATCGAATTTTTTGTCTGTTTTAAACATAACATAAACATAAAAATAAATTTATGCATGGAGTTTTATACCTCAATAATTATAAAATAATATGTATGCGACAATATGTATTGGTATATATTCATATATAGAATATGTCTAATTATTATGCCAAGTTGTATAATGTAAAAAAATATATTGCCTCCGTCTAAAATCTCTGTTAAAAAAATTTTTTCAAATAAAATCATGTTATCGGGAATTGTAACAAAAATATCAAAAATCCAACACGTGTAACGGTGACACGTACAAAGTTCATTCTTTCAGGATTCGACACGTGAAAGACAAGGAGAATCTCTTACAAGAATCGAATCCTAATCGCGAAAATTTCGAGAGATTCAGAAGCAAGGAACAAGACTAATTTATCTCAAGCATCTATACAAAATGATTATAATGAAAATAGAAAATAAAATTCTGTATATCAAATTTTTTGTCTGTTTTAAACATAACATAAACATAAAAGTGAATTTATGCATGAATTTTTACATCTCAATAATTATAAAATAATATACGTGCGACAATATGTATATATTCATATATATCCATCAGAATACGTTTAATTATTATGCCATGTCGTATAATGTAAAAAAAAATGTATTTTCTCCGTCTAAAATCTCTGTTCAAAAACAATTTTGAATAAAATAATGTTATTTGGAATTGTAACAAAAAGATTAAAAATACAACGCGTGTAACGGAGACACGTACAAAGTTTATTCTTCCAGGATTCGATTACATGAAGGACAATGAGACTCTTACAAGAATCGAATCCTAATTATGAAAATTTCGCGCGTTAGACACGCCTCGCGAGCATTGCGACTCATTACAGACAATCGCGACGATTCCGCGCGAGCACGCAATCGCTATAACGAATTTCCAGCGGTTGCTAAAATGTTGTGTACACGGAGTTAATTTCCTTTTAAAATTTACCCTGAAAATCATGTTAATCGTGGGACAACAATATTTCGACAAATTTTATGTGACTTTCTCTATTTTTTTTACTGTGCACTACAATAAATTTGTTACAATATATTTTAAAAAATAATGAAAATCACATAAAATTCGTCAAAATATGTGAGATAAATTACTCAAAATGGAAATCGACGTGGCTCTAAACGTCACCGGTAATAAGATGCCGTAGTCATTTCCCAAGGGATCTATTTCCGTTGAGAACGCGCAGGAAAAAAAATATCGCAATTAAATAACCGATTGCGCCGGCATCGATGCGACCGAGAGATGCGCGATGCATCAAAGTGAATTTTGGTTCTTTCGTTAAGAATTGAGGAGCCGTAAGCTCAATCGAAGCGCAGTTACCCAAGTGGGAATTGAATATTGGTAAGGTAAGGTACTGGGCCGGTACTAATTTCGGGTACTGAATATTGGCGCAGTACTATGTACCAGTACTGGTGTAATACTGTTGGTATACTGGGATTATAGCAACGGGCCAAGACTTGATTTACAGTACTATTATGGTACAGGATTACAGTACCATGACAGCATCAAAAATCAGTACCGTTTTTTTAATTTTCGCAATACCATAACAGTATCAAAAGTCAGTACTGTTTTTTTAATTTTAGCAGTACCATAATAGTATCAAAAGCAGTACCGATTTTCTATATTGTAACAGTACCACAATATTATAAAAAATCAGTATCGATTTTTTATATTGTAACAATACCGTAACTTGTCACATAATTATAGAAATAGAAATTTAAAAACGGACATTTATAAAAATTAAGAAAAAAGAATTTATTTGTCACGATAATGAATAATTTCTTATATTTGTAAGTACATGCGTTTTTAAATATTTTAATAATATATTTAATTGGATATTATATTTTAAATAATATATTTCAAGTAAGAAAATATGTATTTTAAATAGAAAGTAATTAGTATAATTTATGCGGAACCCCGAATTGAGTAACATGCGTAGCATTGTGTGACATGAAATATACATATACATTTAAAATATAATATCTAATAATATACATATAATATATAATATCAAATATATTATTAAAATATCTAAGACGTATGTACTTACAAATATAAGAAATTATTCATTATTGTGACAAATAATTCTTCTTTCTTAATTTTTATAAATGACCATTATATATTCAATTATATATTCAATTATATGTTTAATTATATGTTCAAGTTCAATTGCTATCTGTTGTTTTATACACCGATAATTTATTGCCATGGCACAATCTTCATTTAAATTTATTAATGGCATGATTCCGAAAATCTATCGGCAGCATACCGTTTCAGTACTGACATTCTATGTACTACTTTTGCCAATTTCAATACGGACATGGTACCGAAAATCCATCGGCAGCATACCGTTTCGATACTGACATTCATCGCACTACTTTTGCCAATTTCAATACGGGCACAATACCCGCGAAAATCTATTGATAGTATACCGTACCGGTACATGGTACCGGAAATCTATCGGCAATATACTGTTTTGGTACTGACATTCGACGCACTATTTTTATTAAAATAAATGCAGGCACGATACTAAAAATCCATTGGCAGTGTACTGTCTCGATACTGGCACTCGACACACTACTTTTGCCAATTTCAATACGGGCATAATACCGAAAATCTATTGGTAGTATACCGTTTTTTATCTATTTTTTACTATAGTTATTATAATAACTATAATAGTAAAAAATAGATTCACGCGTAGTCTCAAACGGGGTCTAATCGGGACGATACGCCTACACGGAGAGAACTTTTTTTTTTAATTTACCCTGCATGTTAATTGTGGGACAATATAGTATTTAGGCAAATTTTACTGTGCACTACAATAAGTATTTTACAGTAAAATTTATTGCAGTGTACAGTAAAATTTGTCTAAATACTATATTGTCCCACAATTAACATGATTTTCAGAGTAAATTAAAAAAAAAATTCTCTCCGTGTAGAATAATGCTACGTACAATGTAATTAAAAAAAAATTAAAGAAAAAAATAATCGTTACTTGCAACATTTTTATGCTTGATCTCTTAATCCTCAAAAACTCCATCATATTGGAACTTTAAAAAATTAGAGTTAAGAGTTGCAAACAAAAATTATTTTAATGTTATTTAAGTGTTAAAATAGAAACGTAAAAATTGGGTAGAAAGATTTTATTTCATATATTGTATATGTTATTAACTCTCTTTAAAGAATTTCTTTGTGAAGATTAAAATTGGTGAGATTTTCATAAAAGTTTAAATCTTTTACATCACAGAAAAATTGTAAATTAAACAATTAAAGATCACGGATTATCAAATATAATAAATCGTATTTAATAATTTTAATATCGGACTTGTATTTAGCATCTTGAAAAATCATTGTTGTATCATAAAATTTTACAAAAATTCGAATTTTTCTGACAAACATTTTAAAACCATTTAAAAATTTTTTTAAACAAAAATCAAGTTTTTCTTTTTATTTTATTCTTTCCAAGAGTTTTTTAGCTTATTAAAAAATTTGGAAATCACTGTTAAAACACGAAGAATATCAAATGAAGAAAATGCGCGAGGAAAAAATGCGCGTGAAAAAATCATTCGAACATTACTTGCGCGCGGAGCGCTAGATTCGCTCGATAGCGATTGTATCAAAGTCATCTAATAACAGATCGGGCAATTGAATCTCCAGATCGTGTCTGCGCGATATTGCCAAGCTGAGCATGATGGTATTATCTGCACCGATGATATTTGCACGCACTTGTTGCATGCGTGCATTTTGCCTTGTGGCGGAGCATGTACATAATATGGTAGTGCTTTCACTGCACTTCATATGCACTCCATGTCCCATACGAGCCTACCTATAACAAGATATTCGATAAACCCGGCGTGTGTGCGCGGCCCCCGCGCACGTGGCCGCGCGCGCGCTCGCTGCCTGGCGCCATATGCGGAAGTTTCGGTTTTAAACGCGCTCGTCGGGCCCGTGTTTCCGCGTCTCTCGTCCGTCCGCGTTTGTTTATTAACTGCACGTGAAGTATCGCGACTACAAAATAATGAATACGCGAAACTTGTGAATATCAATATACGATGGACGTCATATTTATACGTGTATATATCGAAATGTGTGTGTGTGTGTGCGTGTGTGTCGATTCGTGAATATCTTAATTGTTCAAAAATAATGGACAAGATGACAATAGATGGAGATAATGCTAACATTGCTGAAGTAATTAAGTTAGCACTAAAACGTGAGCGAATAAAATGTTTGCAATTTGAAAACAAAAACAAATGAAAGCAATTTTACGCTTTTATCTGCAGCTACAGTTAATGCTACAGTTAACTCTTTCACTACCAAGATATATGTATATGTGTCTCGACATATTTGAAAAATCATATCTTTGGTAAATATCGAGTCTTTACGATCAAATAGAACTCATTTGAAAGGGAATTGCTTTTTAACTATTGCTAAAAAGTTATTGTGAAAAATACTATTGTAACAAGATATAAAAGGTATTGCGTAATCAAATCCAAAATTTCGCGGATTAACAAAAAAGCTTGATATGATACGCAACGTTACCGTTTAACATTATTCAAATACGATGCTATACTAGAGAAATATAGCACTGCAGTTGATACAGAAAATCTTATAGTTCTTATTTAAAATTCAAAGATACTTTATTTTTTGTATTCTACATATATTAAATCTGCTATTTTAAAATTTTTATATTTCGATTTCATTTTTGTATTCGAAGATTTTAAAAATTTCTAAAAATTAATCTATAGTAGAGGTGTGCGAATAGTTCGAATTCGAATTGAATCGAATCGAATCACAGTAGATTCGATTCGATTCGTTTTCGAATCTGCAAGATTCGAAATCGAATAGTTCGAGAATTTCGAATCAACAATGGTTTGATTTCGAATTGATTACTTAACGTAATGTTAATCTGGAAAAATTTGATTCAGATTCGATTCGTATTCGAATTAAAGAGATTCGATTCGATTGGATTCGAAGTAAAAATTTCAGATTCGATTCGATTCGATTTCGAACATGTTATAAAAATTCGATTCGATTCGATTCGACCATGCAAATGCTTGATTCGCACACCTCTAATCTATAGACATGTACTTCTCCTTCAAATAAAAAACTGGACATGAAAGGGGTGAACTTGTGTTATTTCGTGCTGTCTATACGTCATGGTATAGTTCGCGTAATTATGCAAGTTTCTTACCTGTCAAGTATGGACCCCTGTAGAACAGTTGTTGCAGCGTGTGATGAGCGTTCGGTGGTAAGTGCCGTTGAGGAGGTTGATGACTCGGCCTGTGGTAAGGATGATAAGCCGCCGGCCTCGCAATCGGCTTGGCGATATTGTAGCCAGCCGAATTTTGCAAATTTTGCAAGAAGGCGGGTATCGCTTCCGGCGGGAGCCCTTGAAAATTATCTGCACAGACAGAATGTTACATGCTTCAGATCATAAGATCCAAAAATTACCATCACCTCTCTTTTGTTACATGCATTTCTTTTGTCTGGTATCATCGTAAATTCTACAATATTTTAATTTGTTTCTAACTGTAGTCAAAGACGTGTTGTGCTATCGATTAATCGGAATAATCCAATAAATGTACAGCGCGATTTCATCGATCGTAAAAATATTCATACACTAATTCTGACGCGAGGATCGGGGTGACGCGCGTTTTCCGCGAGCGTTTCGTCGCTTCCAGATACGGAGACGTAAACCGCCGAGCGATTAAATATGGAACGCGCCCCGGCTGTGTTTCACGGTGAAATGTGCCCGGGGTGGCGGATTTACGTGCGAGCGAATACCTAAGTCGCCGTATTCCTTCGTGTTGCATAATTCGGGCCGACACCCCCGAGACTAAAGCCCTCCTTAACTGCTCCAGGCAGAGCCCGATCTCTTGTCGGCGCACGCTTCAACACCTCCGACCGGGGTAAATAGCCAGAGATTCGTGCGACCGACTCCGCCTCGGAGATTCTTATACAATACGTCGTAAAATACAGTACGACCGTGTGGACGTATAATTCGCTTATGCGCTTTACGTTCCTTTACATGCAATTTTGCCGAGAGTTTATTGTTATAACGAAAATGAGAGAATCGGGAGAAAAACTTTGCTACATTGTTATATGTGATTATAAGATTCCTATTAATATTTATGTATATCTACTTCTAGAAATATATGTATTTCTACAGTACTGAAATCGTTACTACTCAGATTGTTTTCTAAAATAACTTTCATTTATATCTGTAACATATCGATACAGATGTTGTTACATAATTTAAGTTATCAAAAGATTATTCTTTCAATTGTATTATTACTAAAGTTGAAAAGAATTTTGTTTACTCGTATAAGGGAAGTGATAATTCTGTTCGAAAATAAAAATTTGAATTAATCTTCAGTCACTGAATAGCAAGATTGTTTCTACATTTAATTTCAAGCAGATATTAAATCAGAAAAATGTTTTTCATTGAAATATTTAACGTTAAGATAAAAACATTTAATAGCCATCATTTTCGCTAAGAAATTGACATATTCTTTGACATAGAAAAAATACATAGACAAAAAAATTTGAAAGTTAAAAATACATAAAACGAAATGATACAAACTTTGTATTATAATCATTACAACGTTAATTTTATCAATTTTTTCTCTTCAATATTTCTTCTTTTCTGCTCTCTATTTATATACATATATGTATGTATACGTAATTTAATATAATCTTTCGATTAAATTGTAACAAATTCTCGCCGTTGCACAATACCTTTATACATCCACGGCAAAAAAATTCATTGACAGCAGTCAAAAAGTTAACTATGTGCTCTGACGCGTACCATCTTTCGAGTGTGAAAGAAAATTTGGTCGACTCTTCAGTTCTGCTTCCCCGATGAAATTTCACCCTCCATCAGAACGAATTCGTCCACCTATCCACATTAATAATGCACGTAAGAGGGCTAGTCGGCCTCGACCGTGCGATTTCCAACATATTTTTTTTCAACATTGCCTCGCCACGCCCAGAGTAGGGGAGAAAGAGAGAAAGAGAGCGAGAAAACGAAAGAACGGTTTCGCTAAAAAAGTGACGTGTTTGAAAATAATAAAATAATAGAGACTCTAGGCCGAAGTGAAAAGAAAGAAAAAAAGAGAAAGAGAGAGAGAGAGAGAGAGGGAGGAAGAGAGAAAGAAAAGGTGAGAAGGAAAGATAGAAAGAGAGAGAGAGCACTCGCCTTGCGTTCGCAACCAGACAATGCCCTGACAATGGCCCATACACGGCGTCCCATTGTGCCATCGCGCTGTACCCCATAAAATACTCATCGCCTTTTATCGTTGTTTTCGTAGCCGGCCAATGAGAGAGAAGCGCGCTGCTTAGCCGCGACGGTCTAATAACCGGGCTTAGCCTCCAACGGAAACACTGAATGGGAATAGTTTTTTAAGCCGCCCCACCTACCCGACATGGACACAGTCGCTCCCTTCGGTCTCGCCCTCTCTCACCCCGTCGCTTCGCTTTTACGCCACTACATACACCGCCTTTTCTCTTTCTCTATCTCTCTCTTTCTCTCGCGTCACGTGAGATTAAACCTCCTGTCTGCGGTCTCGAGAAACTCCGGGACGGCCCTCGCTGTGTTGTTACAGTTGTGGGTAACCCCCCCTCCCCCCCTCTCGCCCTCGTCTTTTTTTTGTGCGTCGGGCTTAAGCAGCCCCCTCAGCTCGGGGGCCTTAGGTTACGAGGTTACATCATATATCGCTGGTTATTCTTTCGGATTACGGTCAGGAATGCATTATTAACTAGATACTGCGCTGCTGCAGGTCTCCGCCTCGTAAAATAGAGAGGGGGACTGCTCGTTTACGGAGCGATGATGCCCCGTTCCGTTTCCTCCGCGGAGAAGCGTGTTTGTCTTAGGATAGGCTTGGCGAACCGATTTTTCACGAGGATTCTAAAACGCTCCTCGGATCCTGAGCGGTTGATCGACCGTGAAGGGAATAACATAGAATTGACGTGACATGATTTAATAACAGAGAAACGCTTATACTTCCTCTCATTGTCAGTCTAATTTTCATGACTCTTGTGTGTAATCAGTATAATATCAAATTATGCGTGGGCCTCCCCTTCCTTCCTTCCGGATTGATTCCCACGTTTACAATGACGTTTATGACATTGACGTGCATCTAAAAATTCCTCCATCTCCACATTAAATCGCTACATCATATTCATTACACGTCATTTCTCAATCTCCGTATAATCTCGCGTTGCGCCATAAAATGATCTCTCTTTTAATGAGAGATTATTTTATGGCGCAACGAGATGACGTAAATTAATGACGAGGTATTTCGATATCTTCCTTCTTCCATTACGAACAGCAATTATTGCAGTATTATTTAACCAGTGTATTTAGCAAAAGTTGACAACACCGATGTGTCTTATGATTTTACGGTGATTTCACGGTCTACGTTTTGTCGACTTGCTCTAAATATAACTCGACAGATAAGCATTCACCACGTCTGACTTTTAGTATTCTGTATCAGAATCGTCTACAGTTGATTTTTCCTCCTTCGAACTGCCTCTCCTGTTCCTTTTTTAACTCTCTTATTTAACCAACGAATAAAATGCGACGTTTTTCCACGAGAGATATGCGTATTAAAACCAGGCCCGTCGTGCTCGACACACAGTCGATATCGAAAAATATCAATAATCGTTGCGATACGCAACAAAAAACATGGGCCGCGAGTGGCGGCTCGCGTGGGAACGGGTGGCGGAGGGCCGGGGGTGGACGCGCGGGAGGGAGGGCAGAGGGGGAGGGAGAGGGAGAGGGAGAACGGTAAATCGCGGGACGATTGGTGAAAATGCTATTCGAAATTCAACGTCGCTCGCCCGTCAGACACCGACCCCTCCTCCCCCCGCGCCAACCCCGCGCTTGGATCATCCGTCGCAGTTTCAACCACCCTGTACTCCCTCGCGGCCCCCCTCACCCAAATTCCCGTCCCGCCGCGAGCGGCCCTCGCGTCTCTCGTCGATGAATTTCGAGTTTGTTGCCAATCACTTTTTCGCGCAATTATTTCACAACATTTCGACATGACGTACAAGCCCACGGGGGGGTTGGTTACCATCGGGGGTACGGTGGGGAGCAGGGGCAGAGGCGAGGATGTATACGCGAAGAGGAGGAGGAGGTGGTGGAGGAGGAAGAGGAGGAGGGAGAGAGGGGGAGGACAGTGGGAGGACGGCGGTACCGCGCTCCCGATGGATGCTGGAGGGTCTATTCGCGGTGAGAGGTCGGCAGGAGGGAGGGAGGGAGAAAGAGGGGTGCGGTCTCGGTCGGTACGTACGGGGAACGAAGGGGGATGTAACACATGCACGTGGCACGGTCAATGCATCCGCTATCCGACAAACGCACGAAACTCCCTCTCTCTCTCTCTCTCTCTCTCTCTCTTGCGCGCGCTCTCTTCCTCCCTCCCTTCCGCCGCGCGTATCTCGAACGCACCGAATTTCCCCATTGCCACCCCTTCTCACCCCCTTTCCTCTCTCGCCACCCCGCGCGATGTCCCCTTTACCACCCCCGCGTATCCTTCTGCCGGCAGATGCGTGCAATTCGCCCGATGTTAAATGCAACATTCGACTCTCTCCACCTTCGTGGAGCCCCAACACGCGCTCCTCTTCCCTCCACTAGCGCCAGGCTTCTCCTCGCCTCTCTCGCGCGCGACGGCTCTCTCTCTCTCTCTCTTCTCTTGTACACAGTTTATGCATCTAGTACGTCTACGCGCGTTTATCGCGCGCGCACACGGTCTTTATCGACTCGTGTCAATCATGAGCGCGGAAGAGACGAGAGGGTAGGGTGCTCGGCCACCGCGGAGGAAAGAGTGACAATGAGGACACGCCGGCCGAAGATTGGTGTGTATATGCGTGTGCGAGGGGTCTGCCGGACCCTCGCGAATGTTCGGGGGTGCTCTGCGAATGACGGGACGGCATTGTAACCTTCGCGCGGAACGACCTGTAATCTGTAACAGTTTTTCTCATAATCGAGGTGACGGAGGAAGATCGGCTCTGTCCGGCTGAAAAAATTCGATCATGAACTGCAGCTTGAGAAATGATGTGACGAATATGAGAATTTGCAGAGATAAGATAAAGAGGATCACAGTGGTACAGAATTAATAGTAAAGCTAATTTTATCGTGGCATTATATGCTTATGTTACTGTCATAATTATTTCAATTAATTTTAATAATCTATAAGCAATATTTAAATATAACGGTTTTTACTTGTTATATGAAAATATGAAACACAGCATAATGCTTTATTATATTATTAATACTTTTTATTCTTGTTGTAAATGCTAAATTTTCCCATTATTACTGCTAAACGCACAATTATTATTATATATTACTGGGCACCTTACTCTTTTCCGTCACCTCTCGCATTAATTTGCAACGACAAGTATTCGGGATCGATCACGGCCCGAATCGAGGAAAGGCGCGACAAGCGACGCGGCAATACATCATTGAATCCTGCCGCTTGTCTAATATTATAGGCACCAATCGTAAGGGCTTAATATTGGGGTGAAGGTAAGTGGCGGGCCAGCTGACGCCCTGTGCGCTCCACCCCGCACGCACGCTGCGCGACTCGTCTTGAGGGTGTGCGGATGAGATTTAGGGACCGGCGACAGAAGTCTGCTCGCGACACTGATTTGTGGTGAGCTTTGTTTCAACACTCTCCGATCACCGCGTGAAACTCTTCCCGACGATGTCCCTCCACCGAGGGCGAACGTATCTGCGATCGCAATCAGCGATCGTCGATCTTAAGATGTACCTATATTATTACTGGACTGCCAACATATTTCATCCCCACAGTAATCCCTGTTATATTCGTTACTCGAAAAATAAAAAAAGAAAATAGGCTTGGATATGTGCAGGTCTTTTGGGGTTATTTCTTCGTACATTTAATAATTATCCTTCTTCGTTAGTTGTAAGAGTAATAACACGCGGCAATAAAACTAAAAATTATGTTTCAGTTAATATGTTGAAAGTTGTGAAATATCGGACAGAAATTTTGATTAATGCGTCAAACAATATCAAAATAATTGTCTGTATTTATTAAAGAATTACCGCGGAATTTTGTCTCGTAATCCGCGGTTTATTCTTATTTCCTAAAAATATGTTTTCTTACAAAGTATCTGGCATTTTTGTCATTTTCTCCCTTTCATTATATAATCTTGTGATCTCGTTGTTTTATTTACGATGCTTAAAGAACGTATCAATTAATGCCATATTATTATTTATTAATAAATTATTTTGATGCGCGTTTGCTCCTTTCTTGTTATATTTTCAAATTATTAGATTCCCTTACCTCGTAATCTACTCTCACGTATTTTATAAAGTATCTTTCATTGTTCCTTTTTTATTTTTCTCTTCTTTTGTAGAGCATTAAAATATGAAAATATATCTGTGTGGGTATAAAAATTTTATGGTTTTTGAACTTACGATGCTTGATTAACAACTAATAATACTATATATTTGTCTGATGATATTATTATCCCAATAAATTATCTCAATGCGTGTTGATATTTCACAAATCTTTTATTTTTTTGAAATCTTTTTTTAAATTCTATTCTTTAGTTTTTCACGATTCTTTTATCTTTTTAAAATTTTTTTTAAAATTCTATTCTTTACTTTTTCTTTATCTCCAAATTAGAAAAATTCCGTTAATTTTGAGTTTTGTTTTAAATATCTAAATCTGACCTGAGCAATTCTTCAACAAACAGGACAATAATCAGCTTGAATTTGTCAGGCAAATGTTTATTGATAAATTATTGCGCGATCTCTTTTGCAATCAATTTTCCTATATTTTTAAAAATATCTTACATTGTTTCCTTTTTCTTCTTTCAACTAGACTTTAAAAATTTTGTAATTTTTGAACATTGTGTTTACGATGATTGATCAATGCTTCAACTAACATCAGAATCGCCAATTATCGCATTTTTTTAAAATAAATTATTCCGATATTTTCCAATATTTCACAATATTTTCCCCTTATTTTTTAAAAATCCTTTCCATTCTTTTCTTTTACTTCTTACCGTTCTTTTTTAAACAAGGATTTCGGTAACTTGGAACACTGTTCTAAAATATAGACTATAAACCTTCCTTATCAATTTCTTGGGAACCAACGCAACCAGGACAATCATCTCGAGTATGTGATTCAATGATTATCAATGAATTACCGGGATGCGGCCTCCTGTCATGATTACCGCCGAGTATGGCGCTAACGCTGAACTTGAGCTGCGGCTTCTCCTTCTCCTGGATGGTCCTGCACGCCGGTCCAGAGCACTGCTCGTCGCCGCAGGAACAGGCGGTGGTCCTCTCGCCTATTCTGTCGACGGCACGCTCGACCGCCGTCGCCGCCGCCGTCACCGCCGCCTCCCTCTCCCCCGACACGATCGTCATCTCATCGGACGTGTGCATGACGTTTCTGCATCCAAGGTCGTACCGTCTGTCTATCTCGATCGCGGAGACGCGCTCGCCCAGCACCATCTCATCCCTGTCGGCCGGCTGAAGACCGCCGTCCAGCTCCGCGCCCGGCATCGGGTCCTCGTCCACATTCGAGTTGCACGACTCGACGCCGGAATTGGATCGATTGTCGATCCTCTCGTTGCAGAGCCTCTCCATCGCGCACAGCCGGTCCACCATCACCGGGCCGTCCATCCTCTCGTTCTCCATATCGACATACACGCCCTGACTCCGGTCCAGGACGTCCTTCTCACGGTGAAGGAGCTGCATCCGGTCGTGCGGCCGCTCGCCGGATCTAACGCCGCCGCTGGACCTCTGCTGATCCCTGCCGCCGCAATCGATCATAATGCGATCGCGTCCGCCGAGCGGGCCGGATCGTTGGTCCAGGTGGTCCTGGACGAGATCGTTGGGGGAGGAACGGTCCCGCACGAGTCTGAGACTCGCCTCGCACTCTCTCTCGCGCTGTCGCGCTACCAGACTCGCCGCCCAGTTCAAGGTCAGGCTGGTGAGATCCGTCCCCGGTGACGCCTTGCTCTGGAGCAGGTTCTCCATCAGGAAGGGCGAGGTCATGGCACTCTGCTGCAGATTCTTCAGCATCGCCGCTGACGAGGGGAACATATCACGGCTGCTTGGCCCACAGATTACTACGATCGTCTTATATAATGATTCTTATTGTTAGTCGAAGAAAGGAACGTTCCTTCAAGTTAGCTTTGGACTTAATCAACGAAGCAATTATTGTATTTCTTACGTTGTAGTTAATTGATTTTTTTTCTTCATGAATCTCAGACAATATTGGGTTTATCGCTGCTTCGGATACTTACTGATTGACAACCGATTATCGTTCATCTCGTGCAAGATTCGCGCGTAAAACTCGATAGGAAATTAACATTTTTGCGAGTAAATCAAGATCGTCGAAGATCGTCACGCAGCCCTTCCAAATTAATTTTTCGATCTTCACAACTATTTCAAATCACTAATCACACTTTAGCATATCTTCTGTGATTTTTTCGGATTCATTGCTCGGAAGATTGGTAGCAGTTTCCGCACGTTCATTCAATCACGCTAATTATTTTACTGTCACTGTCGAGCGCCCGCGTTGACATTGCATGATGCACATTGACGTTGCAACTCGAGTATCCGCACAGTTCGAGTATCCGAAAATACTGAATTTCCGGCGAGTTTTCAACAACGTGTGTACGTCGGCCCGATGGAAAA
This sequence comes from Wasmannia auropunctata, assembly GCF_000956235.1. Taxonomy (NCBI): domain Eukaryota; kingdom Metazoa; phylum Arthropoda; class Insecta; order Hymenoptera; family Formicidae; genus Wasmannia; species Wasmannia auropunctata. Next base: position 14,796 of record NW_012026917.1, read on the forward strand.
AGCTGGCCACCCCTTTTTTTCCCGCGAGATCCTCGTCGCGGAAGATCCCACCGTGCGGGATCGCGCGTGTCACATGATCACACGCCACGCAACTTCACTTCACGTCCGACGACAAGGACGTGCGATTTCGGCAGCGGGATGTCAACTGGCGTGCCTGCGTGCGTGCCTTCCGAACGCACGGAAGGGGGGTTAGTGGTGGCGGCGGCAACGTGAGAGCATGCAACCCTCGAATGAAGGCCCACAAAGGCATATAGGTGGCTCACTCGTTTTAACCCCCCCAGCTCCCTCTCCCCGACCGGCGTCGCCGGCGTTCTCGAAACGCCACCCCGTACGTACGTGCAGGCAGTGGCCTTACCCGAAGAAGGGTACGCGGCCGAGGGGTGGGTGCTCCCTTCCCCTCTCTCTATGACCACCCCCCCCCGCTGCCCGCTCCACCCTCCGCGTTTCTCCGCCACCCCTTCTTTCCCTCTTAGGTGAGATAATACGGACTATAAGCCGAGCAATTCGGGGTTTGGCTCGCTCGGTAATGCCGTAATAAAATCATACTCCCATCAAACGGCGCTGCGCGCACCCCCTTGAGAAGCGAAGGAAAAGAGAAAGGCGGGAAGGGGGAGGAGACGGGAGGGACGGACGGAAGGCGCGCTACCCCAGGCAAGGGAAATCGCAGGAGAGGGAGGGAGGAAGCGGTAGAAAGAGGAGGGTAAGCCGGCTCGCCGCTTCGTACTACCAAGGGTAGGAAAAAAGCCTGGAGATTCGCATTCCTTTGGTCTCAACGATTGGATTTTATTTGACGAAGCCGCCCCGCGGACCGTCCAATCGCCTGCCTCGCCGGCGAATGCCGGCCACGCCCATTTACCCCGCCGCACCCCCGAACGGCATCGCTAGCCGTTCTCTCGCTCGCACCCCGTTTCTCGCGTACCGCCGCGCGCTCGCCTTTACCCACCCCTTCCTGCGGCGCTACCCCGTTTGCTCTCTTTCGGCGGGTAGGGAGTGCGGAGAGCGACCCTCTACGCTCTTATCAACTTTATTATCTCGCACTACCACGGGCGAGCGCGCGCTCGCGTGTACCTCGCGTCCGTGTTGCATAGACTTGCGGGGCAGCGCGAGAGGGTACGATGTAATTTTCTTGTCGGTGTAGGTAATTATATTATCGTCGTCGACGAGAGAGGAGAGTTGCTTCGCAGCTCCCCCTCCAAACCCACAGGTATAGTAATAATGATAACAATAATGATGATAATAATAATAACCGGCGGCGGGAACGATAGAGGCTTGGCGATCGTCCACGACTTCTCTGGATTGCGTAATAATCACGCGATAATGACGGTATCGATATTATGAAGCCGCGGGCTTATTATAACTATCAGCAGAGATCAGAGTGATAATCGTAATTTGATGACTATTAAAATTTCTTTCACAAATGTTTCAGCTGAAATCGCAAAAATTTTTTCTCTACTACTGTATAGTAAGTAATATATGTATGACATATATAACAGTCTAATAATAAAAATTGCGACGAGAAAGCCCCAGAATATTATCTGCTCTTCCATTTTTACAGGTTTCTTTAATCCTTCTTGATGTAAAACGATATTCTTCAGCTAAAAATTTTTAATTTTTATTAAATATACTGTATATTATATTTATACGTTTTAATTTGTGTGTATAAATATGTATTAAAATCTATATATACATATATAATTTTATGTTTATTATGGAAAAATAAAATTCTTTCCTCAAAAATATTATCTTATAATATTGGGAAGATTAAAAAATCTGTAAAAAATAAAAGAAAAGATGATTTTTGACTATTATTGCACTTCTGTTTAAATATATGTATATTACATAAATATTCAAATATATAATATAAGATATAAATTTATATAAATATATGTATATATGTACATATTTGTAATTTACTAGTTCCAATTGTTTTTAAAAAGATAACTGCAACTTAAAGACAGATCATTAAAAATTAAATAAAAGTGATTTAATACACTCTACAGAAAAAAAGAGATTTAATGTACCCCACGAAAATCACTGCACATCAGTTACGTCTATTAGCGTCTGCAACATTTCGACCGATCATATAGTGTCACACGAAGCAGTGTCACACGACGAGACACTACGTTGCCGTCATTCCGCGCGCATAATTTTGCCACCCTCCTGCCCCCTCCCCACCCCCGTCTTCCCAACGAACCCTGTCGCCCGGGTCAACGAAAGTGACGACGACGTCGCGCGTGGGCGAGGGGCAACCTCGTGCGCATTATCGTGGAAAGTACGACAGAGCACGCTGGCCGTCCACGTTCGTGCCGGAAGTGTCCGTAGGGTTAATTAAATTAACGAGCGCGCGACGCTGGTGTGTCAGGCGGACCATGCGGACGTGCGTGTGCACGCGCGCGCGCGGATGCTTCTATACGCATACACGAACGCGGTGCGCGTTCCTCTGACAGCGCGTGATAAGTCTCCTCTCTCGATGCTCGCCCCAAGAATTCCACATAAAAGCGGCGTACACGAGGCCATACATACATACGTCCCTTTTAAACGCGCGAGGATAAAGGATCGGAGGACGAAGAAGGACGAAGGAGAGCGAGAGGGCGGTGAGGAGGGAGCGAAACGGGGAAGGATGAGGAGGTCCCGGGAGAAGGACGGAGGCGCAACGGCGTGCCCCGCACTTAAGTAGAGCCGCCGTCTATTACCGGTGGTTGGAGGGGGGGGGGGAGGAGGGTCGAACGAAAACGAGGACAGTGAAGGGTAGGAAGGCGGCGAGAAAGAGCGAGAAAGAGAGAATGGGAGAAATAGGGCCGATGAGGTTGGCGCAGAGTGCCGCGGGTTTTTCTTACACGATTTTCCACCCTCTATATAGCGGGGTGCACACGTCCACCGCCGCACCCGCCGCCGCCGCGCGCCGCGCCGCCGGTTCCGGCCACGTGGTGGTGGAGGGTTGGAGGCAGCCAACGCGAAGCGTGCACCGTGCGCCATCCTACCCCCCCATGGAATTCAAGCCCTCCCAACCCCGCCGGCTGGCCCCCGCAGGGGTGGTCGGCGGGGGTGGGATGCTGCGACCACGCCTACGCTTCGGAATCACCTCTACCTCGTCGACGTCACGACTTATCACCCTCTCAGCGGCAACGGCGGCGGCAACGGCGGCGGTGGCAGCGGTGGCTGCGACGCTGGCGGTGGATTGCGGAGAAGCGGTTGTGGAAGTGGCGGACGAAGGAGAGGAAGGAGAGGCGAAGGCGGCCGCGACGAAGAAGGAAAAAAATAATGAAATGAACATCGGGAGGGAATCGCGGAATTATTATACGAGCACCGGGGCGACGGGGGGATGGTCGGGAGCGCGCCGAGTCGGTTAGCTTATATAAATTGGGGGCGGTTCGGTATATAGGCATTTCCTCGGCGAAGGGAGTAGCGCCGAGAGAAACGATTCGCTTCGTACGCGGGGGGGTTCGGGATAATTATTCATTCATCCGACGTGATGGACCTATGAGCGGCCGCAACGATGGCGATTTCGTTTTAAAAATCTCGGGTGATGAATAATCGCGGCTTTCGACGCTTCCATCCTATATAACTCTTATATTTTCATCTATTTATCCTTCAATCAGGAATATTAAATTTTTCAAGAAATTGCGAGAAAAGTTAAATCAACGTTAATATTAAAGTAGACTAGTATTAATGTTAAATCAATTTTTTTTCTTACGGCAACTTGATAATAATTTGTAGTAGAGTTGTTTAGTAGAGTTAATTTGTATATGGCACGATTCTCTTTATATAAAAGTCTAATGGTAAGAAATTATTTTTCCGGTCTCATATTACTCGCATTATCAACAAGATATAAAAAACAAGCGATGTAAACTGCCTCAATTACCCGATATAAATTGGGGACGGTTTGAATGGCGGTACTCCTGTTACTCGAAGGGAGGAGAGGCGAGAAATGATTTATTTCTCGAGCGGGGGTAAAGTAATTATGGACTCGGTTCTGATGAAGTGACCTGAATGATAAAGGGAGCTTGCATTATCATGATGTTCATAAAGAATTCAATCTTTAATAATGCTATCATAATAATAGAAAGCCATTAAATCAAATATATATTTTGACACATATAGTATTCAAAATATGTAATTATCATATATGTATAATAATCATAATTAAATATATGTATTATTATCATCTTTATAAAAAGTGTTTCTAGTACAAAACATAATTTATAATAAATAATGATAGTATTCTTTATCCTATCATTTAGAAAAATGATACATTAAAGAATAATGCTTTTGAAAAACACGAGAAAGAAAATCGAATATAAAATCATGAAGAAGTGAAATCAAAATATTATTCTAAATGTAGATATTCAGGACAATAAGTAGTATATTGTAAAATATTTTTTCGAATAATTCCAAATAATTCCATAACAATAAGTCCAATAAATTCTATAACAATAAGTTATCATGCACGTTTTTATGAGTGCACAATTCCTTGCAAGTTCATGCGAATAAAATAATTCCAACGATATGTGTAAACGAGACGGGCAACTCTGCGATCTTCGTTTTCCCTTGTCCGCGACTTCCGTTGCGATATTACCCTTATTTGCATCCTTGAACTTTCCTATAGCGGCGTACCTAAACTTCTTTGTCATACTTGCCGAGCTAATGCTAATAAGGATACCGTCTGTTTGAAATTGATATTTAAGCGGTAAGTTGTACGACCGATGGGAACATTAATTGAGACCGATCCTCCCTCAAGAGTAATTAGCTAATACCGACAATTCTCTCTATTCACGAAGATTATAGAATATTATACGATTATATTTTATATTATTATCTACGTAATCTGCATCAAATATACATCTCTGAATAACTATATAAAAAATAAATTTCTAGTTTGGAAGATATGAAAGATGAGTATTGGTTTTCAGAAGAAAAAAAGAGCTATTTCTTTAACATTGAAGAAATTTGTTTGGAAATAAATTTAAAAAATGTATATGCACATGTGTATTTAAAAAAGTTACAACACTCTTCGTTATAATTTACAATTGTACAGAGATGTATATATTTCAGTGAGGCTTTGGAGAATTACAGTATTAACTTTCGCAGTATAAAGAATTGTACGAGCAGGATGAGTAATTGTTGCAGTACTTATAACGTCGAACATTCATCTGCCGCGTTCAGGATTTCAGGATTATTTCGTGAAAGTGATTCTTGTCCCGATCCGACAGAAATGACAGAAAAGCGAGATCCGTTCCGCACGGAGACAATAATCTGGATTTCAATTTATCACTCCGTTTACGCGATTCAACAGCTTTCGCTGACGTGCACGAAACAAAGTCACGAAAAGTAAGCGCTACGCGCCGGATAGCGGGATAATCGTGGGGTGGCCCCGGGATAATAATATTATTCTGATAGGGGGCAGTTATGAGCACATGACGCCACGGACTTATGCGATGTCTCTTATCCCGTAACAATATACGTACGTATCGGCATACACGGTGTCCCAAAACTATTTCGCGCTCCTCTTTGCGACTTCTCTTTAGAATTTCTCTGATTCCGTCGAATACTGCGTCCTTTTATGATCACAAAAAATTGTGAATTTATCCTTATCGCGTACAGAAAGCATTCCTTTAAATCCGCTATTCCTTTGAATATTTATATCTTTTAATATTCTCTCCATAATTGATATTTAAATTAAATATTTGTTGATATAAAATTCATTCAAAGCTAATCAGAGAATAATAATTTATTATTTATTTCCTCGAGAGAAGAAATTAATTCCTTCTCTACTAAAATTATTATACATATGTATATATTATTATAGTTAGTTTTCTTTGTATGTACTTGATTATGATATAAATTTCCAGACCGTCGTTTCTTTTTTAAGGGAGCTCGATAAACGACGTCTATATTGATTTCGTTGAATTTTATAATTTGGTAACTCTTTAACGTTCAATTTCGTTCAATCTCTGACTTGGAATATTGGCGGTCGTGACAAAGTGCAGTAATCCTGACACACCTCGTATACGCGCCGTTGTCGTCGCTGGCATGGCGAGCCGCGGGCCGAATGCGAGTGCTCGAGTTATATTATTTGCGTGCGCATCGAACGCAACGAATCGTGCGTGAAATCGACTTTATTAGTTGCTTCGCCCCAATAACGCGCGCATTAAATACATATATCGCGTTAACGCTCTTACGTGTCACGTCGCGCGCCGCCGATCATTTTCGATTGCGTTGCTCCGACAGCCCTTACGTTTTAATGCGGGTAATAAAGAACAACGCACCCTCGGTTGCAGTGTAAATTATCGACTTTGAATTATCATTATTGCGATTATCACGAATAATCATTATGTCCATTTCTAACAATGTAGATTAATTTTAATCTCAAATTCAATTTACTCTTTATTTTTGTTTAATTCTTAAAACTAAAAAATAGATCTATCGTTATCCATTAGCAAGTTCATTGAAAAAATTCTTTTTAACACTTAATAGATTTTTCAAAATATTAATTCATGAATTTTTCAAGGCAAAATATATTTTTTCTAAATTAATAAGATCGACGACTATAAGTAGTTGTAAAATAACAGTAATGGTGAATGTAAATGTAAATGTAAGGAAACGTAAAAGTAAATGTACAGATGATTGCAGATGTAAAAATGAAATTGAGAAGGCTGTGAGCTCTAAACGCTGAACAGTGATAGTGAATTCTGTGATAGTTGGTTAGTTAAGCGTATAGGGTTAGAATATAGAGACAGGAATAAGGTACGGATGGATAAGTGATAAGGTTTTTAATTGTAAACCAAGTCCCCTTTTTGGCTTATAAATATGCTAAAGGAATAAACATTCTATTCTATTCTAAATATATTTTTCCTATATTTACTTTTTAAAACGTTGTAATCTGAGGACTAAAGTGATATTATAACTGTAAATTTTTATCGTATTTAATAAAAAATTTGATAATATTCAGCAAAACGATTTGGCGAAACAGTAAAATCTTTTGATAAATCATGTGTAATTTTCAAGATTACCGATATCTACTTTGCAGCAAAAACCAAAAGCAAAACTTTGTTAAAGGAGATAAGATTTCGAATCTTCAATGCCACATGCCGAATGTATGAGCTCGCGCAATTTTTCGGATAGTCGCGCAACAATGCGATCCTCTTGCGGTAACAAGGCGCGGAGCTACAAAGCCGTGGAAACGTCGTCTCTCGCGCGCGAAAAAGATGTATCGAGTGAGTAAGTTATTACATAGGTAGTCCGGGTATATAAATTGTCACCTAACACAGTTGCGCGTAGGGGCCGTCGTTCTCGCCACGGGTTCGAGATTGCTTTGTTTGGTATAAAGGGCCGCTGCGGGGGTGACGGCGGCGACGGCGGGGAGAGCAGGCGGCATATAGAGGTATAATAAAGGAGTGAGAGCGCGAGCGCGAATGGGGAGGAAGGGTTGGCACGGAAAAATCCGATATCTTGGACGAAATGAGGACTTGGGCGCGATATCGATGTATATCATATACACCCTCGTTCTCGAGTCTATATATGCGTCTTGTATTTTATGTGGCATTTCCGCCCTCGGCCTCGTTGTAAAAGTGAATTGACGATCCACTCTGAATTAAATTACGTTAAGCTTATTTCCCCCGATCACACTGAATTGTTACAAGAAATAGTTAAAAAAGTACAGTCTATTTTCTTGCTAAAGATTTTTTTTCTAAATATTAGATAAGATAAGATAAATTATTTAAGAACGAGATAATAAATTTTTCAATTTGTGCTTCTTGAAAATACCACTTCGATACTTTGCAGAATCCAAAAGAGAATCCAAATCGCCCGAAAAGAATTTTAAGAATTATTTCCAATTATCGAATTTTAGGAACTAAGACGCGTATAGATTTGAGTAATGGATTTTTAACTAATATTCGCGAATAGAGACTCGAATATTTTATAACATTTCGAATGCAGTTCGCAACGTGACGGTGCAAGAGGCGTTAACAGAACGCGAGAGTCGTTCGTGTTTATTCTCACGTTCGATACATATGTTAGATACCCGCGGGAGAGAAAAACGCGCCGTACTCGGTGGTCACGTACGTCGTTCACGGGAAAATGTAATAGCTGAAAAAGAGAGAGAGAGAGAGAGAGAGAGAGAGAGAGAGAGAGAGAACGGAGCGGAGGGCGGAGTGGCCCTTTTTTTTACCGCGCGCGCGTTCGCGGATTGACGGAAAAAGGGTAAGAAAACAATTTTCAGAGCGCTCGTGCCTGGCCTCCGAAACGGCGTTTGTCGCCCGTCGCCCTAGACACGTTCGCGCACACCGCTGCTGTTTTCGCTTTTCGTACTTTTAAAAAAAGCTTCCACACGCGCGCGTACACCGGCGTAATTCACGCCGTAAATCGACGTTGCGTCGCGCGTGCATTCCGGCATCCTCCGATACAGCGAGCAAGAATCTCAAAATTCGCGACTCGGTTGGCAAACGTAACGAAAATAGCGAAAAATATTTCTTTTTTTTTTTCCTCTGACTCGCGGCTTGCTATTAAAACAGCTAATCCGAAATAAAAATAAGTTCTGCGTCGAACGCGAGCTGCTTCATTTTTTATAAAAGTTATATAAATAATAAAAATTATGTTATATTCTATAACATATTTCTCCAGATTTTTACAGTAAAATTTTAGGGTATAATCAAGATATACATTTGTATAAAGTGATATTAATTATTTCTGAAAGTCGGCATCATAATCATTTCGCAAAATGTATCTCGCATATTTACTTGATCACGACATCTTCGCGTGTACGCGGAGACGCATGTGACGGTACATCGCGCCGTCGAGGCGGCGGCGGTGGTGTCGTCTTCGTACAAACGTTTGCAGCATGATATTCCCACCCTATTGTGGCGTAAAGGTTGTAACAAGGTTGTGCGTCGCGGATCGTTTTGCCCGCCGGAGGAGCTTTTCCAGCTTCCGCTCGTCGGTGCTCCCGCAAGGTGTGCGCGCGCGTCTGTGTGCACCTCGTGTGACACTTGAACCCTCGGCTCCACGCCTCCAAGGGTAAATGTGCGAACACGAGAGAGAGAGAGAAGGAGACAGGAGAAATAGGGAGAGAGGGAGACGGGAGGGTCGAAGGGTTCGTGTTAATTAATATCACGTCACCCGCGCGCGCTGCCCAGCTAAAATCTGTCTCCGCTCCTGGCGCTCCGCCGAAATATTCCTACTTCTCCCCTTCTCTCTTCCGTCATCATCATCCGCCTTCGCCCGTTTTCCTTTCCCCGCTATATGTGTGTCTAAAACGCGGGATTACACCTTGGATTGACGATTGGCGCGCGGTTGTAGGTCGACCGACGCGGAAATCGAATTGTGTAAACGGTGTCTTCGGAGAAAAATAAACGGTAGAACGTGAACGGCAATAGAGATAAAAATATCGGAAATGATATACAGATATCACCATGCACTCATATACGCGAGAAGTCGAATTTCTACACACGAGTCACACGTTACTGCTAATGTTTCACATTTTATACGTAACATTTGATCACGACTTTCAAATGGCAGAGATTTCCTGTTGTGCGGCTTCGAGGAACGTCACGAGTGACTGCAAGGTTGCATCGGTCTCGCGACGAGACGTATAATAAAATCGATTTCGCACGCTTCTCACTTTCGATGATCGAGCGAGAATGACGATCCGATTGGTAGCGCGAGCCGCGCAAATGTGCCTTAACTTTAACCCGCGCGAAAAGCTCGTACATAATACGCGTTCGCATATGCATACGTGCAAATACGTATACGCGCGCATGTCGGCAGCCGCGGGGCTCAATTTCTACAGCAGTTATTTCAGTATCGCTTTACATACCGCGGAACAATACGCGCGGTATACACGCATTCGCGGAATCCATTCCGCGCGGATCCCGGGCGAATTTATTTGTAGCGATGAAACGGAAAAAGCAATACCGAAAAAAAAAATCGGTATTTTTGCAGGGAATGCAATCCGATCCGGCCGGGGTTTGCAGAAAAAATCCGCCGCGCGGTAATGGCAAACTTGTTAAATCGCCCGATGATTAACCCCCGCGCTGCACGTTCGCGGCGTATTGAATAAAAGTAAAATCTGATACGTTCGTCATTCCTTACGAAAGAAACGTTTTCATTAAAATGTAAATTACGTGCGTTTTTTCCCGAACGTTTTCAATTTTTTCAGTATATCATTTGCGCAAAGTAATTTCTATGTTATATTAATTAACGGCGCACGCGCTAAGGTGAAAGGGCGTTCACGAAGGCCCCTCGAAAACCGAAGGGTTAAACGAAAAATATACAATTATATTTATGATTTTAATTTTAATACTTGACGACATGAGAAGTCGTAAGTAAGCATCTCCATTTTCTGAGAGGGTTACACAGCGAATATTATCTAATAGCTTGCGACCACTCGGAAACTGACTGACACGTCGAACCGGCTTTATCGGGCGGTCAGGCGGCAGGACACGATCCGGGGATGGATCCTGCGGTCCATTCACAGCATCCGCGTTGACGCTTTGATCATTTGTTTCATGGCGGGCGATGAAAGCGACCGGTGAAGGCGATGACAGCTAATGCGCCGTGAGGGGTGCGGCAGTGTTTTCACGGCGGCGGCGGTCGAATCGTCGAATTCGCTCCGGCCTCTCTCTCTCTCTTTCTCTCGTCCCTCTTTCTCTCTCTTTCCCGTTAAAACGAGCCACGACTTTAAATGACATTTCCCTCGGAGCGACAAAAACGGCCCAAGTGTCGAGGTGAAGCGTTGACACGTCGATATAAGCCGGGGCTTATAACGCGGCCGGGGATGGCGCACGAATAAATTACGGGGCCAGAAGAACCGACAGAATTTTCCGCATCGATGCGGATATTTGCGCGATAATACAGGTGATGTTGCCAGATTTAGGAAAAGGCCAACCTGATATCCCCATAAAAGGCAAACTCTTACCTGTTATTTTCTGTTCTCTTATACTATTCCTTGTAAAACATATTTTCAGTTTTTTATATAATTAATATATGACAAATAAAATGTATGTGAATATATAATTTGATTTTCATTATTAAATTATTACAGAAATCGTAGGGTACGATCACACACCCTGTATACAAGGCGAGCAGCTAATATCGTATTAATTGAATGAATTTCTCGGCAAATATACGAGAAGGAATGAGATCCTTTTTTTTTTAGACAGATTTTATATCCGTAAAATGTTGCAAGAAATAAATGCGAAATTTGTGAGAATTAACGGAATAATAATAAATGCATTTAGCAAAAATGATAGTTGCATATGATTATTGTAGTTTCGAAATTTGGATGCAAAAGCGGTTTCTCTTTTTAGAAAATTGAAAATTAATTTATTTGCAAAGATATTATAAAGAGCATATTAGCCCAATTATTATTATTTCGTCAAGATTACGACAAGTAAATTTCGACGTATGTATTTATGCGCATGCGAGTGCCACGTGAACCAGGATTTCGGAAGAAACGTATTACTCGCCGAGAGAGTGAGCAGGCAGAAAGAGAGAGAACGAGGGGGATGGAAGAGAGTGAGAGAGAGAATCGTAGAATCAAATATCCGCCGTACTTTCACGGTACGCTTCCCTAATTTGTATTGCGTATGGCAGCGATGCCGAGATATTAGGGGCAGTTATCGCAACGTATTGCTCCTAATCGTTCTCCACCCCGGAGGGAGCCGGCGGCCGCGCCGAGTGAAGGGTAGCAGCGCGCCGAACGGAGACGGAAAATCGGGAAAGAGGGACGATTCGAGAGAACGAGAGACGGAAGACAGTTATATCAGGAGGAGGGAAAAAGGGGGGCAGAAGGGAGGTATACTGGCGAAAGGGAGAAAAAGAGAGAAAGAGCGTAGGCTCGGCGATGAGAGAGAGAGAGAGAGAGAGAGAGAGAGAGAGAGAGAGAGAGATACAGAGAGGGGGGAAAAGGATCGAAAGGGAGCGGGCGAAAGACAGAGAAAGAGAGGAAGGGAAAGAGAACGATCAGGGAACACAGCGTGCACTGGTGCTTTTGACAGGCCGATGAATTGAATAATCGCAAGTCGAGTCGAGTCGAGGGGGTCCCGCCAAATCTCAGTCCCCAATACGTCGGTATATAGATGTAGACGCCCGGCCGAAATGTGCGTACGTGCACGCTCGTGCGCGTAAAAGTGTGCACATATACCGCGATATATAAATATACGGTGGAGGAGGTTCTCCGCTTGTTGTATTGAGCTCCCCGTTCGCGGATTATCAGCTTCGTGGAAATGAGCACGTCGGCGGTGCGTATATCGCCGTCGATACGGGCGTTCCTCCTCCCGTTGTTCAGAATACGATTTCGTCGAATCTTATTTCGCGTTCCTTCGGGAGAAGGGGAGGACAAAGGCCCTCGATCGTGTACCAATTATCCGGACTCGTGCGTTCTCCAAAACCGAATCGTAAGAGCGTCGCGGAATTTTAGGATTTTTTTTTTCTTTTAAAAGAAAAGTTGTGGGTTAGGTTCCGCGTTTTTTATATCGCACGGGTCGGGTCGCCCCGAAATGCGGGTATAATGTATATTGTACATATACATTATACGCGCAACGAGAATCGGCTTCGCCGCCCCGCGCGATCGGCTGTCCGCCCTACGCCGCACGTTCGTGACACCTACGCGATGCGTTTGATATTCGAAGGCAAACACCGAACAGCCGAATGCCCGAATTAATATTATTAATTCGAGTGGCGGAGGATTCCGCGCGCGCGCGCGCGCGCGGGGGGAATTACGCGCTTCGACAGTTCGTAAGCCTCGAGCGGCGCCTGGCGCGCACGTGGCCTCACTCCGGCTTCTACCGGCGCTTCTGTTTTCAACGTGTGCCCAGCGGGAGACGCCCGGAGACGCGCGCCGCTACGATGCTCGCGATTCCTCATCGGGAATGCGCAGAGACACACGTGCGCGCGATGAAAGGGCTGGGCTCTTTGAGGTCTACCTGGCCCAAAGAAAAATCCTACGGCGATGCGGCTTACGGCTAACAATAAGTTCTTTTGCAAAACCGGTAATTAATATCACGCAGTAATAGGACTTTGTCGATGCGATAGAGAGAGGGAGAGAGAAATCCTGATATTAATTTGGTAAAATAAAATTGTGAGGAAACGCAGGATTTCACCGGAGGCCGCCTCGCGGAGCTTATTTTGTTATTTCTTCCGGACAAGTTGCACGCGGGAAGGTTGACATGACATATCAGCGGGAAAATTCAATATAAAATGTTTCACCGCTGGGGGAAATTAATGGCATTCGAGCCCGGTGCCCGCGTTCGTATGAAAAATCGCGTGCATGGCATCGGGCGCGGGAGTTGTGCCCATATCGGTATCGGAGGTACAAATACGCGCGCTCGAGTCGTCGAGAACGTCGTCGTCGTCGTCGTCGTGAAAGGCAATACGTTACAAGAGGTACAAGCCAGAGACCGACCTGCCTACATATCGGTGTAGAGTATAGGGTTTAGGTATAACCGGCTTCCGCTATGCGCATTCGGGTGGTCCGGGATATAGGGTATACATCGGGAGGAATGAGAATGGGCGGAAACCAGCCAGAGAGCACGAGCTAAGCGAGCTAGCGAGCCGAGAGAGAGAGAGAGAGAAAGAGAGAGAGAGAGAGAGAGAGAGAGAGAGAGAGAGAGAGAGAGAGCACAGCTCTGAGTCGAGTCGAGTCGAGTCGAGTCGAGCGTCTGGTGCGTTTGACGTTGATACCGCGATAAGATGAAAGAGCTTGGAAGCTTATATCCGAACCTATATGACTGTATTGTTGCGCACGTCTAAGCATGCACGTAATGCCGTGCCGATACAACGTTGATACACATCTTAGACGTGCCGGCGTTTGCCCGCGTGCACGCGCGCTCTATATATCGGGAACGGGTATCACGGGAGGGGGATGGAACACGAAGGGGCACTCACGCCGCACAAAGAGAAACGATCGGATCGTAAACAGACGCCGGGCGTAATTAGGGAATAATATCGGAGGTTGTGCGCGCCGTCGAGAGCCGGCATTGCCGGGATTTCACTTCGAATGAATTTCAGCGAATAGACGCGAGGATAATAACCGATCTTTAAAATCAGCGAATCGACCGACAAAATATCTCATCTGCTGGCTCATTTTAATTTTCTTTAAGGAAGCTTACGATCGACTTTACTCAACATGTTTGAAATTACTGCATTAAAATTTTTCTACTTTTTATACATTTTGCTTGGTATTTTTAATTGATGAAAAAATGATCTTAAAACTGTTTACTTTTCAAGAAAGTCATTAAGTACATCGAGTACTCCATAAATATTGAAATTTATAATTTACTTTCTAAGGATGATAAGACAACAAAATTTTATTAAAATATTAAAAATGTTAAAATTAAACACTGCAGACTTATATATAATTAAATAAATGGATACAAAAAATACTGATCCATACCAAATGTCGATTTTCGAATATTGTCAAATATTTGCTTATTATTGCCGCTTTTTCTGTATTCGCAAGCAACCGTTTAATGTACGAATATTTCCGACATTAAAAAATTAAACTATCGCCTGGAATCTTATCTGCAGAAACCGAAGAAGACATACCCCTTGCCTGATTCACCTGTTTTCTGCGATTGGTTTACGCGATTACCGTCGCTGCCGCGTGTCGTTTCGCTCCTTCGTTTTTCATTCGGGCGAGCAGGCCGAAAGAGAAAAAGCACGGACGCGCGATGCGTTTATTTAAACTGGAGGTGCCTGTGGCAAAATGCCTCTCTACCTGGGCAACACGTGGTGCGTGCGTGTATACGTAAAGTGTAAGCACACCGACGCGGCTCTCTCCTGCGACTGACGAGCGCGGCCGAACAACAACAAACGCCAACAGGAAAACGCGGAACCGCGGCCCCGATTGCGGCTTGAAAATCAAACCAGACCATTGTTCGGGAGGACACGTCCTATTAGTTTTCCATTTATCCGTGACTTCCTTCCTGCGCCGCGTTCCTTTTTTTTTATCACACGGTGGATTCACAGGCAAAGACAATTCGGTATACAATTATGCGACATTCAATCAACTGTCACTCTTATTTTTGCTTCCGTATTGCGATATTGTGTCGAAATCACATTGTTTCATAGAGAAATTGAATAAACGTTAATTCGTAATGTTTAGGATATAAATTCAATGATTATTTTTGCTGAAACAAAAGTTTTGCTTGTAAGTTTATTGTAGCCTTTCGATGATCGCGCAGGTGTAGATATATGTTTTGCTGTATTTGTATTGTTATATAGTTTCTAAATATGATATGTCTTTTGATAAAAATGCATCGAAAAATCGCAAGAGAACTGATAGTTTCCTCATATGTGTCTCATTATATTTGTAGTTACGTTAAAAAAAGGAAACAATTATTAATTATTCATCACACGCGGCGTATTCTAAACGCGACTGTTGACGTTTCGAAATTTGACTCAATTGAAGGGCTAAACTTCTTTTCACTTTTAATACGCCTGGATAAAAAGTGAACGTTTTTTCGGTGCAAATAAAAAGTTTCTTCCGTGTCCCATTATTACATCCAAATCTTGTCGCGTCTACGATCTACGATATAATCCGGATTGCGTGCTCCACGTCATACGGGGCAGAGTGCCATCCAAGCGCGATTACACGTACATGTGGCATTGATTGGTCGAGCGGAGTGGCTCTCGAGTATCTTAAAGGACCCCGAGGGACGGAGATGCTCCGGCGGTGGTGGTGGCGGCGGCGGTGGCGGCGGCGGCGGCGGCGGCAGCGGCACAAGCCGACGACGGTATTATAGTTGCTATCTGTCTTCGCGTATGTATGTCGGTCGGCAGTCAGGAACACTCGTCGAGAAATGTCACCCGCACGCCGCGTCTATAAAGGATTTCTATGGATCGGTCGCGTGCCACCGTGCGAGCTACGCGCGCGTGTAACGTCCGACGATCCTAAGTACGAGAGCGAGCCCGGGCATCATCCACCGACCCATCCGCCGATTACATCCCGGGGCCGTTGTAAGTCCGCCCCCGGGATTCGTGTAATTCCGCGCTCTATCTCTTTGACAGACCGCTCGCCGCGATCGCCGCGCGGGCTTTTATCTTTGATCGCGATGATTACGATATAGAGGCTCGATAGTTTGCCGCATTCCGCTTTTCTACACGGATAAAGTGACACAGTTACGTCGTAATTAATATAGCTTTCACGGTTAATTGGTTAATTCTTATGAGTACCCTATGTTGGAAATGTTTGAAGAAATTGACATTAACGAGACATCGATTTTAAAGAAAGATACTTCGTCCGAAAGTTGATAGAGACAAACACATTTACAGGATTTTATATTTTTAAAAAATGACGATGGCGAATATCCTTCTAAAGTTTTTTCTACTTACAATTAATAGAAGAATGTTCACCATTTTCTTTTTCTCGAATCCCCATCCAAGAGGTCAACGAAAAAATTCTTTCGCACGGAATTGTATACGTACATAAAAAAATTTGTACGAGTTGAAGGATCGATGATTCGGATTATTTTCTGACTCGACCTAAATCCGCGCGCGATGCCGCCAAGCCGTTTATTAATAGGAAATATAAGGGGTCCTCCCTGTGTTATAGCGGCGGTGCGTAAGCATCGTCATTGCCTTAATGCTCGAATTATTCGGCTCTTTATTTCCAAACGGCAGTAAAAAGTTTCCGCAACATTAGGCATCTTGTCTCTGTGCCGTTGGAAGGCTAGGCTTACCTGGTCCAGGCAGCGGGTTATGCAAATTTACGACGACCGAATGCTTACCCTGAGGATTCCGTTGCAAGAGCAATGAAGCAGGGACAGAAACGAGAGAGAGAGAGAGAGAAACAGATATAGAGAGAAAGGGAGGGAGGCAAGAGCTTTTAATTATCGAATTATGCGGAGGCTGTTTATTGCCGAGTGTGCCGAGCGGAGGTCACCTTAATCGTTCAATCGAGCGGACGGCGGATAAAGAGAAACACGCTGTGCCTTCCCCGTGGAACGACCGCGCGCCTTTCATCCGCAAATAATTAATGTAACGCCGGCGTTGTAATTGCTTGTTGATAGGCGCGACGCATCTGCTCTCTTCGATCGCGAGAAGGCGTATACATACGTACAAAACCCTCTCTCTGTTGACTTATATATCGAGGGGAGTGAAATTTGTGCGAGTGCGAGACGCAGGAGGCAAGAGTGGGTAAAAATTACATTTGAAAAAAAAAACGACGTTGAAATTGGATTGCCGACGTCCGACAGTACAACATCGCGCCCCGTAAATATATTCAACCTCATATAATTATTTATTCCGGTAATATAATTTCTTATTTTATTTAATTAAATTTGTTATTCATGCGAATTTTAAACCGAGCATTGAAATGCGATTTGACGCTGAGCAGAAATTAAATTAGTCAATGCGAATGTACACTTGGCTGACGTGAAAGAAAATTAATTTAAATGCGCCCTTAAAGCATTCATAAACTTGTTTCTCTCGCGTGGAGAATATTTTACGTCCGTCCGGGTTTACAGCGTTTATATAACAAAATCCCTTTAAATAAAAATTTCCCATCTAATTATCAAGCATTATTATTGCATTTAATCGTTCCGGGCGCACTTGAAGCCGGGCCTACCTATAACTTTTAATTTAAATTTTTATTTATATATTCTCGCCGAGTTTCATTTTACCGTATTACTCGATTTATACGTATATCCGTTCACATTTCCGTCTATTTATTATTTGTTTCATTATTTTCCCCTGTCACTGTTACAAAAAACTTTGCTGCTGTTTAAAATTATATTACAAGCCTGAAGGAAATGACAGCAAAAAAAAACTGAGCAATACACGCGGGAGTTGATACGAGGAAACGCGACTGAAAGGGCCGACTGGACGTAGTCGAAGTTTATGTCCTACTTCCCTATACCGAGAGAGGCGAAGTCGAGCCTCTCGAAGGTGCGTTCGATCGTCTCCCTCGGTGTACCGCATCCACGCGCACAGACGCACGAACGGAACGGAAACACGGCACACACACGTACACAGAAGCGCGTAAGTGTAGCCGCGGACCTTCGTACAGCGTAGCGGAGCTATGCCGTGCAACGCGAGAGGAGTTGGTTGGTTCCATTTGAGTCAGGGTATCGAGGTGTCAATAGCAGCTGCTATGTTACACACAAGACCCCTGCCTACGGCACCCCCTTGTTGTATTCACTTCACTTCTTCACCCTTATCTACAGCTCGGACTTGGATATTAGAGAGGGATATTCATGTCCAGACGGTAAACGAGCTCTCTCTCCGAAGGATCTTTCTGGCCCGATATCTATCGTTATAATGGAACATAGTTATGATTATAATGGGGCAACGACAATGCGATACAGATTGCTGCACGCATATCTGAATAGGAAAATCCTTTCCTTTAACGGAAATTCGTGGACGTTTAATGAGACGATTGACAAAAAAAAAGTATTTTAAAAAAATTGTCAGATACGTAATAAATACTTCATAGTTAGATTTATATATTATATCCTATAAATTTTTTCAAATTTTAAAATGTAAAACTATGAAAAAAATATTTAGATACTATCGCTCTATAAATATAGGACCTATAAATATAATCGACCGACCATATCAAAATTCGCCAATAGCATATACATTCCAATATTATATAATTCGCGCAAAAAAAAATACAAAAAATGTTTTATTTATTCTCATCGTTATATATTTTTTACGCGATTCCGCGGTTATTGTATAAATACTTATCGATCGCGTCAACGATGCATTCCGATGTAATCCGACGTGATTCGCGCGGAGAGGAAAAAAAACGGCGCCTCGTCGCGCGCCCCGTTCGAGAGCCAAGAGGGGGAGGGGGTGTGCAATTAGGCGGCCTGCGGACCTGAAACCACGAGAGAGGGTGCGGTTTTGAGCGGCGACAGTATGCAAGTAAGTCATGCTCTCCAGTGGCGCGCGATAAAATGCTCTTCCTCTCGCGAGGATGCGACGCGATGCGGGTAGTCGCTCGCTCACACTCGCGCATCCGCTTGCATCCCGAGAGTGCTGCAAGGGGGTAGATAGGTAGGTGGAGCAGCGCACCCCCGCTGTTTTTAAGCGTCGATGACTAATTGGCGATGTCGCGGCCAGGCGCTGAGACACACCCCGCTCTCTCTCTCTCGCTCCCTCTTTCTTCTTCTTCTTCTCTCTCTCTCTCTCTCTCTCTCTCTCTCTCTCTCTCTCTCTCTCCCTCGGGTCCTCTCTCAGCGCACCTCCCTCCACCACCCACCGACACTCTCCCTCGCATTTCGTTTCGACCCTCATCCCGTCGGTTTCTCTCGAAGCAAACGACTGATTCTACCGTCTACATATGTACGTCTATCCTTCTCGACGACGTATCGAGATTCTTTTCCACCCTCCAGTTGCGACAGGCCTTTTCTTTCCAATAATCAGAAATCGGAACGATTATTGGTGCAATATTAGGAAAATATTGCTTTGATCGCGAAAGATAAATCAGAGTTTAAAATAGATGTAGAAATGTTGAATTATTGAATTTACTATAAAGAAGAAAATTAATGTAACAATTTCAATAACAAAAATAACTTAGAGTAAAATTTTAAATAAAACAGCTACTAATACAATTAATATACAACGATAATAACTTGGTAGTTTTTATTACAAAAATTTTGTCTTTTATTCAAATTTGTACATATATATAAATTTTAGTACTAATAGAAATTCATGAATTAGCTTGCAGACTTAAAAGCAAGTAGGTATTATGTTTTTTAAACGAAATCTCAATGTTGCCTTCTGGAGAGAAAAGTTTATTACGCCATATGGCGGTCTTTTAGAATTTATCACGTCCACGGGTTCATGAAACTAATCAGCGTTGGATACCTTGTAATAATTTATGCGTTCAAACTTTATTATGGTAATCCGCGATATGCATTCCAAACATTGTAATTACATTGTGAATTGTGGATTTCTATTACCTTGATTCAGCCGCCGCGCGTATTCTCTTTTCTCGGAGAAAGAGAAAAAAAGGGTTTTCATCATAATATGAAATAAAATTATTCATCCATTTATACGGATATTAATAGATTTTTTCTTATGTTGAATCATAAAATCTTCACAAAGAGACTAATTAGTTTTTCCCCCGAAAGTAAAGCTGTATAAAATTAATACATCGTCAATTAAAGGCATTCAAAAGTAATTTTAATAATTAATGAATGAGTATAAACGGATATAATAATATCGTGTTTATCATTCACAAATAATTTTATGACAATTGACATGTATCTTTATTTCAGGTTGGATTGATCAAAAAGTATTTAAAGCTAAAAGTTGAAAGGTCGAAAAGCAGGGATGCCCAATTTAAGTTTTATTGAAAGATTTCCTTTAATTTTGTCAGCGATTCGTTAAGAAAAAGTGTGATACTTCTACAACACTCTGTACACGTTTACAAAGAGGTCGGCCGTACTGCTTACTCTCCGTCTCTTCCACTGCGTGAGGGCGGTACGGTATTCTTCTATCTCAATGAACCGGCTGGAAGGAGGAAGCGAAATAGAGGAAGGGATGACACCTCTTCGTTAAAGGCGTTGGTTAACACTTATAATAACGTAATATAGCAGGTACAGTCCGTTCAAGCAACACATGTATTCTAAGAATATTGTGACATTTTTAATCAAATTTCTATAATTACTTGTCTATCTATTTATCACTTGATAAAACTTATGGCATGAAGTATAAACGAAGATTAAGCAGTAATTATAAACTAACATAATAGGGACAGTCAGATTTAATAAAAACTAATTCAATGATTTAAAAATTCAATCTGCAATAAAAAAGGCATTGAATTTGTAAATTATAATTTTACACAATTTAAATTTTTTAATTATCATATTATAATTTATATTAATTATTATGTTTTATTATTATATTGATATGTTATTTTATATTTTATTATAATAAACAACAAAAACGATAAAACACAAAAATAATTAAATTATTATTTATTATATCCGCGTTATTATATTCATATAAGTATGCAACATTAAACTCCAGAAAAACCCTTGGAAAAATATTAAATTAAAAAATTTATTAACGGGTTTTCGTGAAATGTGAAAGATCGTCAAGTAAAAGGAAGTAAACTCGGATCTTTGATATTTAGTATAATATTCTATAATTGATAAAAAAAAAACAGATTCACAGATTTGGCAAACTCTGCGGGCAACACCCCGTATTTGCGGCGAGACCGACGATCGCGCGTTTCGGCACCTCTAATAATGGTCGCAAAATCAAGTCCCCGACAATGAGATCGACTGACGGGGTCGCCCGGTTTTACCCCATTTTCCTCGAAAAAAACGTCGCGCGCGCCAAAAAAAGGTCTGACTCTGCTCCCAACCGAGTCAACCCCTAATCATTTTTTCCCCGTTTTCAGAAACGGTCGGATTATGCCGCCCACTTTCGACAGTTTCTCTCTCTTTCTCTCTCTCTCTCTCTTCTTTTCCCGCCTCTTTCCCGGCGCCTTTTTCCTTCTCTACTTTTTTTTCTCGAATTTTTCAATGGCAAACTATCGCACGGCTGTTAAGGCATTGTTGCAAAGGACCGGGCGCGCGTCATCAGTCACTCTCTTCTCCTCCGGGGTGACCGACAATAATACCGGCATAATGGAATTGGCATAATGGCCGATTGCCGGCCGGCCGTGCAATAGCGCGCACTCCTGACACGAGATCGAGGATTTTATTATGACGCATTGCCCCGTCATTACGTATGTCACATAATTCGCTTCCCGCTTTGCCGTTCGCGGGACCATCATCATCCCGTTTCCTTCTCGAACGCTGAATTAATGCGTAAATCGCGATAATCTGTGTCTGATACATGTGTAGAAGAGATTACGTATTATTGTATATCTCACGAGTATTTTTTTTTTAAAAGAATTGTGATCGTTTATGTACTCAAATAGGTAAAAAAAAAACTTATGCATTCGTGTATTCATACAATTTCTTCATTGCTTTTGCTTTTTTGAAATTTTTTTATCAATTATTTTATATTCTAATCTTTTACATTTAACTAAAATGATTCTATTTTTTTTATTTCTTATTTAATTGTTTATACTTCAGGCTTACATTTCTTTCTGCTCTTAAACTTTTTTCGCTCAAAACTTTTCCCCCGGAGATTCCATCGATTATTAAAAAAAAATATATGCGATCTTCCGTGATAAAACAGTGGATATTTTGCGCTCGCGCCCGATTTGTAATTCCAGCAAATGTCATTATTTTTAACAGTATTGTTAGTTTAATGTTTCCGTTTATATTCGATACGCCGTAATTTGACATATATGGCTGGCGCGAACCGCAACCGCAGCGCTGCTAATTGGCCCTGCTCTTACATTATCGCTCACATCATTATTGTCCAATTAAATATTGCTTCCGCGTATAATCAATTATGCCGACGCTTATATACGTAGTATATTATAATAGCATTATACGTACAATTGCAAACATTGACCCTCAATTGTCTTATCGAGGGCATCCCTTTTTTTTCTGTGCGGCGGTGTACCTTCCGAATGGACGCGCGGCGGGCAAATCTCGCGCGCGCGGCAATCTTAAATCTTTACCGAATATAATCCCCATAATAGCGTACCCGCGTTTTTGCCGGAGGCGTCGGGGGGTTACTAAAAGGCACACTCCAATGTTTGACCAAGCTGTGCAAATATAAACGAACATCGTGTACATCCGGACACAAGAGGAGCACAATTCGGCGTGCCCCCGCGCTCCCAGCCTCTCCCTCGGTTGGCAAACATTTTAACAGGATTAGAGCACACTTACGCGGGCTAATCTGACCAAATAGTCCTTCGGGAAACCGCACGCTTTAAGTAGCTGTCACGGAGTTGTTGACCTAAATGTGATCTGCGTTCAATCGCGATATTTTCCCCGAAATTCCGGGCAACCGTACGTTCTCAAGAACGCTGCGCCGAAATTCGGAAATCCGCGATCGATCGTAGAAAATTCTGAAGAAAATTCTCAAATCAATCGCGATAAATTATCTTTAACTTTAATCTTAAATTATCTTTAATCTTAATTTATATCACGACTATTTCGATTTATCGCTGCGATTATTCAACCTGAGCTAAGCTCTGGAAAAATTTAAATAGTTCGTCCCATCGCCATATTTCTGCTTAACAAATGCTGGTGATTTAAAACTTAGAGAATCTCCTGCGGAGGATAATGTACGAATGTACGATCACATTACGTATCGCGTATTGCATAATGTATAATTAATTTACACGCATAATCACGAGAGTTACGTTTACCCTTTCCTCTCGCGATACGATTATAATTATGAAAGCCGAACGCACACATATACGTACGGGCGTGCGCGCGATACCTATGTGTATCGCATTTTAATTAATGCAGCGTAACGCACAACGCGCCCCTATGACAGCTCCTATTAATTTTGTTCATTAATTTCAAAATATGTTTTTCCTCTTTTCTCCGCCGCGCACGCATATTTATTTTCGTCGCCAAGGGTCGAATTGGTCCTCTTGCGTCTCGCGAGAACGTCGAACGCGAAAAATAATACGGTCCGCGCTCGACGCACGCACACGCGCGTCTACGGTGTAGCCCGGCGCGTTCGGTGCGCTCCCCGCTCCTACCTGCGCTAAACACACGCGAAAGCGATATACGCGGGGCGTTGACGAAAAAAACGCTGTTGTTGTAAATGGGCTGTGTGTTGCGCGAATGCAAAATATGGAAATGGAACTTCTGCGGAATTGACAAGCCGCAAACCTCTTGGACCTCCTGTCAGTGGGGCCCCACTCCCGCGTGCACCGTTCATTATACATTCAAAATATTGTCTTTGCATACATGCGTTCACCGTGTAACAGCGTGTCGCGGGAAGAGGAGAGAGAAAGAGAGAGAGAGAGAGGAAAAAAAGAGAAAAAAAGCCGCACCGCGACTACGTGTTTGCTTAGAGACACGGTAGTGTCAGCTCTCGTGATACGCCCTTTTGTGACAGACGTCCCTACCGAAGGCGCGATTATATTTGCGTATATGCATACGAAAATATTTGCACTTTCTACGACACCAACCCTTGCCGGGAGTTTGTACGTCGTTTCACATGTACTGTAAGTACGTAGGGAAATTTTTTATCGATTTTTTTCTAAATATGTATACATTGGCAGACTTAAGAATCCATAAAATATCTAATTAAAGGACTTAACGATTTTGGACATTAATCATCTTGAAAAATTCATCTGTTACTCTTTACTGCAAACTGCAATGCGTACACTGTTAAATCTATAGTGTCAAATTTAATCTTATTAAGTCTGCTTAATGTATAGTTATTTTTAAATAAAACGATGGAATTTAACTCAAATTTGGGTTAAATTTAAACTATTTTGAATTATTTAATTCCATTGTTTTAGTTAAAAATAACTATTTATTAAGAAGGAGCAGTGACAACTGAAATAAGATTAAATTTGACACTATAGATTTAACAGTGTACCATATCTAAAGCTGAATAATGTATGCAACATATTGTCAATCGATTCGAATTTTATAATCCTAAAGCTTCCACTTTTCTATTAACATCCATCTTATCGCTGTATATTATTATGCTGCATTTTACTATATTTCTACCCTTTTATTATTTATTACCGGGGAAAAGAGTGACGCCGTGTGTCACAAGCTGTCGGGGAGATTCACGCCGTGACACCGTACTATTACGCAACTGTTCGCGACCGTCTGCAACGTCATATAAGAACTTTCACGCATTGTCGCGTGATGAATATAATGGCCATTAATGGAATATCACCGCCACTCGCAGCTAACTCTCTCACCACGTTCTCTCTCTCTCTCTCTCTCTCCCTTTCTCTCTTTCTCCTCCGCTGCTATTGGAACACATACACGCCCGCCGCGCCGTCTCGCCGTACTCGTAGATGTCCATTAATCACGGGCATAAGCAGGCGACTAATTGTCGGCTTTCGAGGCGGAGGGGAATAGACAGCGCGGACGCTAGATAGAGAGGCGTAAAATCGCGTCCCTTTATCGGACGGAGGGCGGCACGCACCCCTTGCGCGCACGCCAGGACTCTCCCTCCGATTGATTCAATCGCCCGATGTCGCACAATCACGCTCTGCGTGAAACCGATCCCGTGGATCCCGCGCGAAGTAATGCGGATGTGACTCGCCGGGTTTTCCTCGATCGTTTGTTATTCCGTCGCCGTTACGCGCTTCCCGCCGGATATTTCGATCGTCACCGTTTACTCGCGCGTCAGTTGCTTCGTAAAGTTGTCTCTCTCTCTCTCTCTCTTGCGTTATTTAAAATTAACAGATCTCAACTTTGTGTTTTGATTGTCTTAATTTTACTGTTGAATGTCACGTAGCGCTATTCGCTTTTCTTGTCGAAAATTACCGACGAGTGAACCGCAAGACAATGCGGTCAACTTCTACAATTTTCAAAACTTTTTCAAAACTTTTCAAAAATTAGGTTTTACAATCAAAATGTTTTCTTTCAATTTATTAAAAATAGAATAAAAAAGTGTACATTGTACAAATTCTTACCTTAACATTTATTATAGGATTTTTCGATGTGGAACAAAAAAATGCGCCACTTGACATTTTTTGCACAGATTTTTATGAGCCTTCAGCATTTCTTCAGCATTCCAACGGTTGAAGATGTTTTAATAACAGGTAGTCAGATTTAAGTTACTATATAAAAATTCAGTAAAAAACTCTCTCATACATTTGATTCTTATCAAATTTCACGTGTTTGCGACGGCCCAAATAAAAATCTGGAAAAATATTTCAAAAGAGCGGTCTCTCGTGTCGATTAAAGTGGTTAAAAATCGCGCGAGGGGAGCCGGTAACTCTGCAGCAATTCGTAGCTGCATCCGTAGCGAGTTGGCATAAAAGCGCGACGTATCTATAGGCACGAATCAAACGACGGTGCGCGTAAGTCGCTTCTCCAATAATCAATCATCGTACGCCTATTCGCGGGACAGAGGAACGATCTGTCATCCACTTTCGTCTCGTTACGTCGGTCCATCCTGCCAGAATCACATCGTGGCATTGTCCCAGCTCTATTTAGCCAGATCGTACCACGCACGAGAAGGAAATCCATACTTTGCAAATAATTCACGTTTGAAACTTTGTCGAATGCACGTAAACGCTTGCGTTTTACAGAAAGTCTATCGGAAATTCGTCAAATAACATTCCGAGAATAAATGACTTGAGTGAAAATGAAAGTAGTTTTTATATTAAAATTCTTAAATTTTTCATTAATACTTTGTGGTCGAATCCAAGCGAACATCTCTCAATCGAATATTACATTGATATTTTCATAATTTCAACATATTCTTATAAATAAAACAAATTTTTTGCAGTAGCGTACATCAATGAAATGATATAAATTTAAAAAGCCACTTGAACAAATGTTGTAAATAATTTGAAAAAAATATCAAGATCTTTGGAATTAAATACGATAAAAATGAATTCTGACTCATTTAAACAATACTGATAGATAAATTATCAGAAAATAACTGACGAAAAATTAGCCTTACAAAATGAGAAATTAGTGCAATCGCATCAAGTGGAAGAGATTCGGCTTAGGATTTTTTAGGAAATCTCGTTCTAATAGAGGCGCGCTATGTATATGCAGTATGCAAAGCACAACCGTGAACGTCGCGCTGTGCGCATGTATGCGAATGCATTGTCGATCAGAAGGAAACGGCAGAGAATCTATGCACCATTATGCGACAAATGCACCGAGCGATTCGCCTGGTTGCACATCCCGACGCGTCCAATAGTGGATCGACGCTAATGACGTTGATTCGTTCTACTTCGCGCCGCCACTGGCGTTATAGTTACGCGTTATTATCCGCTCGGATTCTTCCCAGACATCGATCGATCTCTGCAGACGATCGTTGCAGCTGGCGACGAAAATTTCGTAACCATTGAAGGAACGACAAGCGCCGGAAGGTGTGACGCATCCCGCCCAAATAATCAATTATTTACGAAGATGCCGACATTAGGAAATATGTCGCACACTTCCCGCGTAAGTTTTCTCATTCTCCAGCGACGACTCACAATTATGAATGTATATGACTTTCATGTAAGCCGGAAGAGTATAAAATGTAGTGCCCGTGCAAGATCAAAGTTAACCGGCACCCAGCTTACCGGACACCATAAATTAAACGCCGTGACAAGACAAATCTCTGTCGGAACAACTCTCGAAAATCTCGAGACATAATACTATAATAACTATCCGTTACATATAACATATGTGTAGAAGTTATTCTCAAATTCACACATACATATACAGTATATAATATCCCCTATATATTGAAACATTTTGATTTTTTAACATTTCGTTATATCGCGCATATTAAACTCGCTATACTCAATCTCGGAATGATTTGCAAAAAAAATATTCGCTCGACGGCTGACGAGCGATAAGGAGGGATATCTCCCTAAATGGTCACGGTATAAGGAGAGGCACCATACGAATCCGATTTGGATAATACCGGCGAGGGGGAGGCGAGAACGCCCGAGATCCCATCCCACGTTTGCCGGGTTTTAACCCCCGAAAAGTTTGCGCTTAATATTATTAAATTAAAGGACAATGGCTGGCCGCGCCACGCCGCGGCACGCGACATTTAAGCGATTTTAATAACATTTCACGGGGGATTTTTTTAATAATATGATAATAAAGCGAAATGGAAGAAAACGCTCGACCGATTATTATCATCCTCTGTCATGGGGAATCTCCATCCACTCGCTCGCGCCTCTCCGCATCCATCTGCCTCTCCATTTGCCCCTTCCTCCCCTCCCTCCCGCCCGGTCCCTGTCCTTCCTTTTACCCTCCGCGCCCCCGTTTCTGCATCGACCGTACCTGCCGTTTCTGCCTTTCACCCCTGCGAATGGAGATTTTTTACTGTTTTAGTTTCGTTTTAATATCCAAATGACGGATATCTCGAATTGCATCTGCGATTATATGTATCGTGCAGACGTATTTAGTAACTTGTAAACCTAACAATTCGGTTTTTATCCTTTATTCTCTCCCCCACAATTGGAATCTAATAATAAAATAAAATTAACAAAACCGATCTATTTTATTGGTCTATTAACAATACTGGTCTATTGTTTTTTCGTTTCTATTTTTTTTTTCAAGTGCGTTATTCAGATGTCAGATTGCAATTGTCACGAAAACAGGATGGCGCATTCTTTCCGAATTGCTCGAGCGCGTTTTCTTCATCTGCTCTCAATCACGCGCGGCTCACGCGCGCGTTTCATGGTTTCTCGACGCTTTGTACGACATATATGAAAGAGCGAGAAAGAAGGCAAGAGGGAGGAAGATAGAATACGGCAACTATTATGGTTTAAAGAATGGGGATATTTTACGCTCGGTAAAGCACAGTTCATCCCGACCCCGAAACCCGCCCCTCCCGGGTACCCTGACAATAGGTTTGGTCCGACTAGGTGCCCCAAGTGTCAACTCGCTCTTGTTTCGTATGGGTGGTCTTGTCGTCTCGCCCCGATACTTTCCACCACTTTTGTCGAGAGTAGATTTCAGTCAACCTGAGAAAGGGTTGACTTCGGTGCGTGAGTAGCTCGCCAAGTATTTTTGTAGCCATTGTATAACGACTGTTTTCACCCTGTTGCTATACTTTTGCTTGTATTCTACGCAAAACAAATTATATTTGTAGCACAACGTATAAATAAACAAATAGACAGCAAGTAATAGCGATATGTGAACAAGTGTGATTTTCTTCCTCTTTATTTCAATTTTATACCTAAAGAATAAGATTCACAAAAAAAAAAAGACTTACGAAGGTTTTAACGCAAAATTAACGTAATTTATATTTATCTCATAAAGGCATCGTTTTCCCGGTTATTAGGCAAGGAATTTCCGGACGGTGCAAGGACGTAGATAGAACGTCGAACGCCAAGCCCATTATCATTAGCGGGGGCCGACGCGAGAGGGGAGAGGGGCATCTCGCGTATCCGTGCGGGCCGTAGAATGCGCGACGTACATGCAGTGCAGCGAAGCAGATAGAGCTGCAAAATATTAATCTCTCTTGTCGGGGCGAATGTATTTTTCAAAATTTCCGCGCGCCGTTCTATTAATGCTCCAATAGTTAATGCGGGACCATTAGTCAAACGTCGAGGCTCGTCGTGCACACGAAAAGAGAAATTTCGATTTTAAATCGCTACAT
Source organism: Wasmannia auropunctata (assembly GCF_000956235.1). Lineage (NCBI taxonomy): Eukaryota > Metazoa > Arthropoda > Insecta > Hymenoptera > Formicidae > Wasmannia > Wasmannia auropunctata. The sequence goes on from NW_012026917.1 coordinate 43,929, forward strand.
TTATCATGCAAGCAGGCGCATATGACACCGTTCTGATTTTATTTTACTTCTCTCTTCCGTTCTCTCTCTCTCTCTTTCTCTCTCCCTTCTCTCTCTCCTCTCTCCTTCTCTCTCTCTTTCTTTCTGTTTGTAACCTTCACCACGCAACCCCTTTTTTCGCAACGACTGCCGACGATGTACCCGTTACCAGTTTACCGGGACTATTTCCGCTTACCAACAAACTATAGTCAGGTAATAATTTCGCATTATTTTCTTTGAGATTACGCACGTCCGCGAATAAAAATACGCTCTGTTAATTATAAAATTAGAATAATTGAATGTTCGCAGAAATGCGAAGAAGGTAAGAAAATTTTGAGAACGAGAATACATAAAACGCGAGACACAATATAAAAAAAGACAAATTATCTCTCCATAAAAAAATGCATTCAAGAACATTTCAATATGTTCGTTTACATTCATTGACTATAGTCACTAATATCCTTCTCTATTTAAAATTGTATTTTATTTTATTTATTTATGTTAATAAATATACACGAACATTTTCATGCAATTGAAATCGTTTATTATGAATTTAAAAAACAGGCAATTAATTTGATATTTCAGATTGATGTGAATTTATCGTACGATTAAAACGTAGATCATGAACAACTAAGTAAATGTCTGCTAAAAAGTTTGCCAAACCATAAAGAGGGACCGTTCCGCGTACATATATAGGTATATATATTTTGCAAAAGCGTCAGAGCTACCTAATCTAAAACTCATACTTGTCCCATAAAATACGCTTCCATTCATCTATCCTCGTAAACACGCTATCAGAAAATAATAAAAACGCGGAGGGAAATGGGTCTGACTTCGTACCCGAGGCCATAATACCGCCGCTCGGGTCCGCTCGTAAATTTCGGGCCGCGAAGTCGTAATCGTCTATACCTATTTATTTCGGCTTTGGAGAAATGATTGAAATATGACGAGCGAGTATCCATCTAAGATCTATGCTAACGAAATTTTATATATGTATCAAAGTTTAATTTATATCGTAAGAATAATATACGGATGATCGTGATAAATCTCGTATTTTGAGGAAAATAAATTATAGGGCGATGGCGAATAAATTGAATTAAAATTAAAATATAAAAGACAACGCTGAGGAATAAGCAGGGCACAATTGCCGAAAATACGTCTAATTATCGCGCTGATAATGACATTGATGCTGAACGACAAAAGAGAGATTTCAATGATGCCTTCATGTAACATTATCGACGCGCTTATGATTTGAGAGAATCAATTGATCTGTTACGTTATAATTTGCACATATCGAAATTTAGCGGCGCGTGCAGGCGCACCGTGAATATTCATGATTCGCGTGCGGATCATGAAACGTAACGAAATCAAGAACGGCTACGGGGACACCCCGCGTAAACGCGTCGGTGTGCTGCAAACGAGCGCACGAGATGAGTAGAGAGTTCGGTAACCGAAAGAAGGGAGGGCTGGGCCGAGAGTTACCCTTCGGTGGTCCGGACGATGGTAACCGTGCGATGTTTAACTGGGCGTAACCCCCAAAGATCGTCTTACAAGTGTGCGCGAGCGAGTATAGCACAACAAAAATTGTGGGGTACACGGCAAGGAAGAGGAGAAGCGGGAGGGGGGGGGGGAACGAAACAGCGCTGATTTATTTATCGAATCATAAATTAGCGGAGCACACAATGCGACACAACGCGAGAGCGCGACTATCTTTCTCTCGTTCTCTCGGTCCGAGGAGGGATCCGAGAGCGTAAACGTAACGCGTGTTTGCGTTGCGTGCTCGACCGGAAACGCGATTTATACCATGCAAATTAAACGCGCGCACGCTGCACGCACCCGGGACCCCCGTCCTGCGCGCGCTCGCGCGCGCGCTTCGTCATATTATTATTAACGTTTTTGTTATTATACCGTATATCGCTCGTTCATCGCTTCGCAAACGAGAGAAGACTGGGAATGACCCAACCGGATGTGCCCGTGCAAATATCGAGGCTCGACCGATTCTGATTTTCATCGACGAGAGCCTTCTCTCTCGGATCCCTCGGACCCCTTCGGAATTTAATCCTAATAAAATACGCAAGAGTGTTTCCCGCATACGCGAAATTATCGCCTTCAATTTGCTTGGTATTTAATTTCACCGTTAAATTAGTGGATCATTGCGAGCCTATTAGTTATTCACAAATTTGTTATTCACGGTTGCCATTCAGAAAATTAAAAATTAAACATTAATCTCACATGGTTCTTGGTCTTATATAGCTCGATTCTAAACAAACAATTTTATTTTACCGGATTTACTACTGTTTGAAATTTACTGAAAAAAAATCGTTAAATAAAACTTTGTTTTACAAAGCTCTATTTTACAAAACTTTTGTTTTTTTATTCAACACATTTTTCGTATATAAAATGTGCAATAGTACCGTAATAAATAGTAATGACACATTTGCCATTGAAACCTTCCTCTCATATATGTATAAATCAATATGCGTTAAATAAATTAACGTGACTGAGGCAGGAGGCGTGATTCTCCCTAGATTCATTATTAATTCGATTTAAATACCGATTCGACAAGCGTCATTTCGGAGATGAGATTTCGCTACCCCTTCAGCACTATCCCGAATGGATAGGCAATGTATTCTAAACGCACGCGGGAGATTCTTTACGGTAGCGTCCACGTGTCAGTGCAATTAGACACACGGGATAAGATCACCGCCACCCTCCCGTCCATCCCAGCCGAGATCTGGCCGGAGCTTCATTCACTTTTCTAACCGCAAACAGACCGCATCTGCCATTTCGCACAGTTTAGCTCTAGCTTGATTTTATTGCGCGACGATTATTTAAAAATAACAGATATAAATTTCGTTTAGTTTAAGCTGCGCGATACTTTTGGATTTCTCCTTTTATTGAATTCAATAATAAGTTGCGCGGTAAAAGAGCATTGAACAGATTTCTGGATCTTCGAAAAGAAACACAAATATCGCGGAATGACGCAAGCGGATAGTGCAAAATGCTAGTACCACAAGATAATCATTATAGTTTTTTTGGAATCAAATTATTATAAACGCGAGAGAGAGTCGCGATAAAATGTTGTCTTATGTCAATAACTTATTATATTGAATAAGGAGTACAGCCAATACACAAAAAGACATAGACAAATAGACATAGCCTCCATTCAGTACGGACGTCGATGCGGACGCATCGCAGTATATCTTCCCGCGAAAAAAAATTTATATCTGTTTTTTTTTCCTCCTTCTTCCTCCAAGCCGCGTGCATATTTGCGTCGTGTCGATTTTATGAGGCCCGAAACATGCCCACTTCCCCGCCAATCGAAAACGTATCATGGGAATAGACGCTGCGGCCTCTACCTGTGCCGCTACGCACACAAAAATGGCTAATTCATAACGCGCTATTAATAACGCAGCCGCTTTTAACACATCGTCGAAGAATGCCACATTACCGTGGATATGTTGTGACAGTGTTTGGGGGCCCGGTTTTGGGGTCCGGCGTTTGTGTTCGGCGCCCTTCCTCTCTCTCTCTCTCTCTTTCTCTCTTTCTCCCCCCCCCCCTATAAAAGGTTTCTCTCCGTCACACGAAGAGACGCTGAAAGACGGCGCGGCGTCGTCCGTACTTTGACAAATGAGACGATATTAATCTCGGACGTTATACGCCACGCCGATGTGTATTATAGAGCGGGGTGTAACACACTCGCGAAATCGTTGCCGCCGCGCGATTTCACTGCTGTTACGCGCATGTCCAAATGCTGGTAATTAATTATACACTCGCTCGCGACGTAGAGACTGGAACTCATATCACGCATCAACTGTACCGTGTTTTATTCGCGCTGTACGTTAATTAGGAGCAGTCAGACGCATTGCAATAAATTAAAGTTACTTTTGCATATGGAACGACCAAATTAAAGGAACTTTTACATATGGAACGAGCGAGCATTACACATGCTAAAAACATATTAAATGGCTTTTCACAAAAAAATTGGCTCCGGGGAAACGTGATTTTCATAGGATTACGCGAAGACGTTAAATTTTACAAAATTTATCCCGTTTTATTTTAAAAATATTTTGTTGTATTATAATACAGGCAAATCTCAATTTCGAATCATTTCGCGTAATTTTATTATATGTGTAAAAAAGAGTAAAAATGCTAAAAAATAATTCGTTTATTTGTGAAAAAAATCCTGATGGACATCGCGATCGATTATATATAGTGAAAACGTAATTTTTTTTTTCAAGCTACAGAATCGACTAACGATTATTTCGGCAGAGGTCAATATCAAATTATTAAAATGCAATTTATTGATTATTTCTTCGTGTAACTGCTTATTGATATTATTGTGAAGCTTATTAATGATGCAAGTGAAATTAATGAGGCAGAAATTTAATTAAATTACGGTTAACACCGACCGATTTATCTAATTTTAAAACACATGAATTCACGTATAACTCAATTTTGAAGTTCTCATAGTTGCGTCGGGGTTTTTCAAAAATAATTTTTAATTTAATTCTTTAAAAAAATAATTAACAAGTAACATAATTTTTGTAGTAACATAATAATAACATAGTAACATAATTTTTAATTTTTTGAAATAGAATAGAATTCTAATTTAGAATTCTGAGTCGCCTGAGGTGATTTAAAAAATTATATTGGTGAGTTGTAGTAAAAAATGCAGCAATTCGAAACCTAGAGAACTTGGAGAGTTCCATGCAAATCATAGATCAAAATCGAGAGAGAAAGAGAAAGAGAGTTAGAGAAAGAGAATATATAAAGATAAGGCCGTCGGGAACGACAAAACGAGACGGAAATACGGATTCGCGAAAGGCGGGGGCGACATCGGGAATTGAAAAATAGCGCCTTGGGCCGCTGTCGCTCACAGTGATGGCCCCGTGACAGCCAATGTAACGCACGAATTAACGAAATAATTGATTTTCATACCGGTTCGAAATAAGCGCGCCACGCGGCGGCACAAAAGACCCGGGCCGAATCCGGTGGCCGTCAAACGGAAAGAGATATTTTGCCGATTTCGGTTGCAACCGGGTGGTGATGGTGGTGGTGGCGGTGGTGGTGGTGGTGCATCGCCACCGTCGCCGCGGTGGCGGAAAAAAATTGCGGCTAGCGTTTTTAAATTCCCCGGTCCCGTCGGCCCACGGCCCGGGGCCAATTTAAATACACCGGTTTACATTGGTAAATTGGCATAGACTCTCCCGGGCGACGAGCGGCGAAAAAAATCGGAAATTGTTCCGGGTTGTAGTGTAAATATTCGACGGTCCCGAGAGTAATCCATCGACGAGCCCCGGCGACTCCGAAAGGAAGCTGACTGGGAAATCAAAATTGCTTGCACGAGAAAGAATCTTTATGATACCGTATAAGTGAATCTTTATAATGCCATAAAATGATCTTTACGATATCCTATAAATCATATTGGGAAAAGCAACGTGAGAGGAGCAAATTATTAATTTTCCCTCTGAAAAGACGTACGAAGGCTTTATTCTGCCCGGGACGTAGTCCATAAATAAATTTGCGGTTCGCCTTGAAAAAGATCGACGCGAAATTCCGGGCGAATTTGGGTCGCACGTCAAACGTGCCTCTCATAAATTTTATAGAAGGCAATATTTGACGCACAACCCAGTTCTGCGGATTCTACGGAAAGGGCTGGTAAAAAGATCCGTTCTGACTATACGTCTGACGCGGGCCACAACGAAAAAAGGAAGGAGGCACCACTTTTCTTCAGACTTAACGTGTTATTGCTTCCATAATTGTACCTATATCGAGAGCGTGGCGCGACAAAGCGGTGCTCGCCGGTTGAACGGCGCGCTGCGTAAGTCGTTGTGTCCCGTAACGTTAATGGGAAAAGTGAAAAACATTATTCGTAGCCGGGCGAGTATAATGTAAGCGCGGCGCGCTCTCTACGCCGGATAGGAAGGGCGCCGGCAGCGCACGGCAGATGGAAGGAAAAGAGCGCGTGAGGAGAGAGAAAGAGAGAGAGAGAGAACGAGGGACAGAGACGAGAGAGCGGAGAGAGAACAGATTTATATTTGAAATTAGATTAAGCTTCTGCGCCTGAAAGCTATATAAACGCCCCCTCCGCTTGCGCCTTCCTCCGCGCACAAATCCACCGCGCCCGGAGAGAGACTCAATAAACCAACCACTCACTCTTTCCTCCTCTCCTTCCCGTCTCTCCTGCGCCTCGTTCTCTGTTTTGCAAACCCGCGAACGTACCTTCGGTGCCCGCCTCCCGCCGTCCTTTTCCTTCCAAAATGCGACGCTCCTCCGCACGCTCTCCTCTCGCTCGTTCGAGCTTCTCTCCTTCCGCGAAATCTTTTCCCCTCTTTCACTTTTCCCGCCTCCGAAACCTACCATGTAAAACCACCCCCTTCCTTATTTTCACATGTATCCAGTTTACTCCGTAATCGGTCGACCCGACGAGTCATTTCGCGCAATTCACTCCGGGAGGCAAGAGAGGCTCAATAAACCGAGTACATTATTCTCTCTTTTCTTCCTGGCATAAAGAGCCAACCGTTCTCTTCCTCCCACTTCTCTTTCTTGTTTCCTCTTGTTTCTCTCTTAACTCCGTCGCGACGCTCTCCGCTCCTCTTGCTCACGTTCAGAGATTTTACTTTCCTCCCGCGACTTATTACCGAATAAACGGATTGAATATCAAGAACAATAACGTCACGTATTCGGCGCCACAAGGTTTATTCGATAAAAGCTCGCCAAATATATCGTGTGCTTACAAGGGAAAATGTTACAAGGATGTTGTGGTGCCGCGCGAAAGCGGACGTTCTTAATATACATTAGGCTCCCTCACGCATGCATGACTTTATAACTGTAAGGAAGTAGAAGCGTATGAAGAAACGTCATAACTGTACTTGAATGCTTTCGCGCGTGTACGACCGATATTTAGGCACACACGACACCCGGATTCACAAGGGAGTTTGCAGTACGCCGGCTCCCACGCCGTAACCGTATCCTTGCGGTCCGAAATTACGAACGTAACATTCTGCGCAATTTATGGAAGAACCTCAGTTAACATGAGCAGTCTTAATTGATCGACGAGATAATTACTACCGATCGAAGAGAGTCAGAGCGGAAAAGGTAGAAAAAAAGCGCGAAACGTATAAAAAGGCTCAACAAAAAGTATTTACAAAATTTCGGAGTCTTGTATACTTTTCTATAATTTGATGTTACCAACGTTTGCAATAGATCTCGCCGCCGTTCTCCTGATAAGTTAACGGTTCCAGCGGCTTTCGGCAACAAAAGCAACTGAAGCAAATATTGTGGTAGGGCACTCCGGAAGCGATCTTGGAAAGTACAATAAAATTGCACGTAAAAATTTCTGATATTTCCCCTCAAAATCTTTTTCTACCGTATATTGGAGCTTATTGTGTCACAGTAGAATTATTTCTTTTACACTCCTATCTATTGCTTTACATTCCTATTTTTATTAAATGATACACAGATGTTCTTTGTATGTGCTGATCCAAATATTATTTGAGCGATACAACTAATTGTCGTAAATGATACGATCTCGATTTCGGTGCGCTCTCTCTTTTAACGATATTGTACTTACCTGCATCTCAGCCTGGTAGACCTTTCTTCCGCATCGCCGACAGTCAAGGCCGCCACCGAGGCACTCGCACGGCAATCTCAGCCGGCAGCAGACTCCATCGGTGCCGCATTTCGCCCCGTCATTGACGCCGCAGCATCCGCTACCTATGGCAGACAGACATCTCGGGCTGCGCGACCTGCGACATAGAAATCGAAAAAATCACTCGTATCGCAACACAGAGTATATGAGGACAAATTCTTTATGGGTAGCATTCAACTTTTTCTTTCGGTTTTTATCATCAAATTCGCGACTTAAGTTACGACATAAAAAGTACCGAAAAGAGTCAAGGAAAATTCAGCTCCATGAATTAGCCGAAATTTCAAATCGATTTATATCGAATAAATTTATATCGAAAGAAAATTCTGAGACACTGTGTATACAGAAGTCTACGACGTGCTCGCACCTTCCACAGCTGGGTCCGCTGCAGCAGCCTCTGCAGCCGCTGATCGAACACGGGGACTGCGGTGGACAGCGCGGAGCGCAAGGCGACCGTCCGCGCGAGGAATGAGCCGGCGAGCTGCAGATCCTCGGCGACGGCGTGCAGATCTGACCGGGTTTCCCGCAGCCGCCGCAACATCTACCACCGCAGCAACTTCGGATACCTGTCGTGCACGGAGGAGGCGGCGGCGGCTCGCACCTGGCCGACTTCCTGCAGCCACGGGGACAGCAACAACAGGAACAACGCGACGGCACGACGCGCACCGTCTTGGCTCTGTCCGGACTAGGCGCGCATGATTCATTCGGCTCTGCCACGGGTCTGCCGCAACAGCGGCCGTAGTCCTGCGAACTCCTCCAGACGCTGCAACCGCGTGGAAATGTTGTAGTGTCAATCATTTCGGTTTGAGAGAAATCTTTATAATAATATTCAATTACGACGACGATTATCTTGAATATTTTCAGTATATGGTCATTAAAGACTTATTATGTGTGTACGTGTGTTTTGCAAGCTCTTTTTCAAATGCTACATAAATTATCTACAAGTTCAACCTATTGAACTCGTCAATGACTTTTTTTGACGGTACTACAGCCTCGCGGAAAGCTTGCGGAGAAATTGTATAAATATCGAAATTTCTTAGCGTAACAATGATGCTTCACCCACTTTTCGCGTGCTCCGCAGCAGCATCCGCCGCAGCCTCCTCGCATGCGATACTCATCACAGCCACTCGTGTCTACGTTCTTGCGGGCGAAGTTTGGCGGATCCTCGTTCCACACGGTATCATCTTCGTCGTTTCTTGCCTTACTTCCGGCAATGCGATCCGTCGGACAGACATCACCGTTACCGGCCACCCATTCCCCCCGCGTGCGCTCGTCGCACTCGACTGTTCGCTCGCCGACATTCTCCGACTGGCCTTTGTTGCTACTGTTGAAAGTGCAACCCGATACTCTGCAACGACTCTCCGCGTAATTGTCGATCCTTGGTGTGCTTTCCGAGTATCCGTCGTCGCTCCTGCCGGTCGACGAGTCGTCCGCCTGCCAAATGTCGTAGAACGTCTCGCGCTCCACCTTGCTTCCGCCGATTTCGTCGTTGTCGTCGTCGTCGCCGTCGCGACACGCGCTCGTCAGATCGTCGTCCTGCATCGCGCGGCGGTAACGCTCCTCGTCGCCGTCGTGCCCGATGACGGTGGCGTCGCTGAAGGAGACCCGTCTGCGAAACGGCGGCGCGCGGCGATTTGCCGTTAACGGCCGCGACGGGCACGAGCACTTGCGTCTCGGCGAGGGCGAAGGCGGCGCGATATCCGGGGTATCGGCGACGGCGGCGACGGCGGTCCTGGACTCGCGGCAGGAGGTAGACGACTCGCAGGCGGATACGATCACCCTCGTCCGATCCTCGCCCGTGGTACTAGAAACATCTGTGCTCACAATCCTCAATTCTATCTCATTTGGCCGCCCACCACGATCGTGATGCGAGCAGTTACGCATATAGATACTACGCACAGGTGTGAATGACAATCAGGCGCGATCGATTAAAATTATTTTCGCAACGATATATAAATGCGAAACATGAAACAGCATCGAAAGAGTTAATACATACGGAAAAACAATAACGAGGATTATCTCTGACACGCGTCCTTTTTTTTTATAGTTTTTTCATATTCAATGGGAATTGTAGTTTTATTTAAGAAATAAAAGTATTCGTCTCCCTTTAAAAGCCCTATTTTCGATGCTGCCGGGTGTCTCACAATTTATAATCTTAATTCAATCATCACGAATATTTCTAATTAATGAATCGTATGTTCAATCGATCCAAATATTAGTGAAATATTATTTTGGAATAATTGAGACTACACACTTAACTTTTTTACCTCAAATGATTTCGAGGGCTGCTCATTCCTTTGATGAAATCCGTGTCTCGCGGTTAATCGTATACGTCATTTCGCGATCATTCTTGTCGCCGTTGCCCCAGGAATCGTTTATCTCCAATTTTTTTCGCTTACTCCAAATTTTCTCGACGCGCTTCCGATTGATCTGCTCCGGTTTCCGAGATACCGGACAACTCCCGTCGATTATCTCGCAGCTGTTCACGTTACTGTTCTCGAAAGCTGGAAGTGACTTTGCAGATGGACCGATCTGAAGTCGGCATAGTTTTTACCTCGTAGATGATTGATGATAAACGGCCTGTGCATCAAAAATCATATTCTATTTTAATCTTGTATAAATTATTATTGCTAAAAAGTTGTTTATTTGCGTCTCTCCTTATCTCAATATATTTTTAAATAGTAATCGTACATATTAACATGTATATTTCTTTTTTTAGTTTCATATTATGGATTTAATAACACATGCTTTTCCTTATATTTTTCAGAGATGTTAACTTGATTTATGCAAACAATATGCGAATCAATTCGAGTTTTTAAACTCAAATAATGAAATGCCGATGACTTTATCACATAATATAACCGTAAAACTAAGTAGAAAGTTGCAAGTAGTTGTTGATCCTGTAATTTATAGTTATATATTCTTATTATCGATGCGCTCTTTTTCTTTCGATTTCTCGTAATTTAATTAATGTAATCACGGATTGTGTGCCACCAATTAAATAATTTTTTACAAATAAATCTGTAGTTTATTATTGCAACACGTAAATGCATATACATTCTATTTGTCGTTCGTAGACTCCGTTTTCAAGTAACCTATTACCCTTGCAACAATCATTTTTCTTTTTCGAGAAAATTAATAGCGTTATTACCTCGAATGCAGTGATAATCGCGATCTGACAATAATTTGTGAATTTGAATTATCCTTTGCGCGGAGACGGGCTTCGAGATGGCAGTAACTTACGGGAGAAAATCGACGAATCCACGATGGCGAGAAAACGACGCGTGTAATAATTTTGCGAAAGAAACACCCCGTCGTGAGTCGCCACTCTACGGCTCTAGGATATAAGCTTTCGGCATTTACCTACGGGCGATCACATTCGCAAAAATTAGCTAGATCGAACGATGATATATTCACATTATTATTAAGTATTAATATTATATTAATATTTCTCTATTTTAAAGTAAAAATAATTCGGAAAGAAGGATAATATAGATATGAGGATGAATTAAATTAATAGCAAAAGCAGCTGACTATATTATTGTTAACATTTTCAGAAGATCGATTCTTTCGTTGTCAAAAGTCACCTGATAATGACATATTTTATGTGAAATGTGGTCAAATAAATATTTATCGCAATTGGTGATATTAATTAATAATGTATATATAATGGACACATTTCAAATGTCTCATGTATATCTGCAATTGCAGTAATAGCCGGCGTATTATGGTTTGTCATTAATATATTTATATATTTGTGTTTATAATTAATATACACATAGTTCATATTTTGTAATAATAATTTCAAAACATTATATATGTTTAATTGGGTTAAGTACGTTAATGGCGCAAAATATGGTTACGCGCTCCACGTATTCAAATCTGGATCAATGGCATAATTAGATTTAAAAAAACCTTACCGTGATTATATTTAATCAATGTGGTTCGTGATTTTTTACGAAGATCGCCGCATTTCTCAAATTTTGTGAACAATTAAGCAACGATTTTGTGGACGATTAAGCGTCAACGATTTTGTGAGCAATTAAGCGTCTTTGCACACGGAAAATAAGACGCAAATCATAGAGCGGCTATATACCCACCACAATTACAATTTTTGTTGAGTCTCGATTGTGCCACTTCTCTCTCTCTCTCCATTTAATTCTCGATTTTGACCAGAGAGAAGCAATTCTCTCTGCAGATATTTCGGATATCGAATGATCGACACGGCGTGCGCGAAAGTGGACAGTTCCCCGAATCTCTCTCGCGGCCGACGTCAGCCGTCAGGTGGCAGCAGCGCGAGGCCGCGCGGCGAGCGCCCCGTGTACTCAGTGGACTGTCCGAGTGGCAGCTTGCCAGCTTTTCCTCTCCTTCCAGAAGGGGGGGAGCGCGAGAAAAGAGAGGTTAGGCTTGTGCTCTCGCGCGGCGATGGCGGCGATAAAGGGCCTGGGTAGGAATATTCCCTACCTGAGGCAACAGGCTGCGGCCCTGCTCGGTAACACTAGCACCAGCGTGAAATTCATCTGCGTGGTGGTGCTCGTATCCTATTGCCTGTCCTACTCCGAGGAGGCGGTGCGCATCCTGAGCGTGACGCCAGGTTACCTGCTGCCGCCGGTCTTCTGGTTCTGGACGGCCTTCAGCTTCTGCTTCCTCGAGATACACTTCTGGGAGGTGTGCGTGGACGTCGTCACCGTCGGGCTATGCGGCAAGCTGATCGAGCCCCTCTGGGGCGCCTTCGAGATGATGACGTTCTTCGCCATCGTCAACTTCGGCGTCGCCGTGCTCTCGGCGCTCTTCTACCTGTTTCTCTACATGTGCACCAGCAACCCGGATATGCTCTTCAGCATACACATACACGGCTTGACCGGCTACATCGCAGGTACGTACTCCCCTCCCGCGGCTGGGCGCACAAAGGTCCAGGGTCGATTTGAGATTCCGTACACTGTTGTAATCACAGATGCGGAACGGAGCTCTCTTGTCAATTCATAATTTATTGGTATAATTTGGTTTCAGGATAGTTTTTATTATTCGTGCATGTGAAATGTTTGTGAATTAATTGCCCTTTTTAAGATTCTTTTTTTTGCAAGATTTCAAGAAATTTCATAGAAATATGCTTCGAAATGTATCTTCAGCTGTATCAAGGAATTATTTCATTTTGCAGGAGTCGCGGTGGCGGTGAAGCAAATAATGCCAGATCATATCTTAATCAAGACACCCATTGGGAAGATAACGAATAGAAATATACCTTTAATGGTATGGATCGTGGGACTGATATTATGGCTCGTCGGATTACTAGAGGGTACTCATCCCACCATGTTTCTCAGTGGATTGTTGATATCTTGGGTATACTTGAGATTTTATCAGAAGCATAATAATGGCACTCGAGGCGATATGGCGGACAATTTCACATTTGCAAGGTGAGATTTTTTTTCTGTAATTTTGATCAATCCTCGAGGATGTTGAAGCTTCGATCGTTCTACTTGGAACTCTTTTTTCTTTGCAGTTTTTTTCCAAATGTCTTGCAACCACCGATAGCAGTGGTGAGTAACACTATACACGGATTTTTCGTGCGGATCGGACTGTGCCGGAAAGTAGTTAGAAGATTTGACATGTCCAACACGCCGCCTGGCCTGGTTATCAATCTTCCTGGTATTGATCCTCACGATAGCGAACGACGACGGTGAGTAGTTTTACAAGCACACGAGAGATAAAATCGTGAATGCCAATTTTCGAATGAGCAACATTTTTTGCAAGTCATCCTATGCCATTAGTCTCATCTTGTCGATCGATGTCTACTTTTGCAGGCAAATAGCGTTGAAAGCGTTGAGCGAGCGATTAAGCAGAGATCACGCGAAACCTTGGCAACCGGACAGGGCTAAGAAACACTCCCCAGTGCCTCCCGCGGTTTCCATACCGATACCTGAATCCACCACACCGAAACCACTCGCGTCTCCACTCATTCCACAAGTCAATGTCAATATACATAATCATCCCTCTAGCAGTAGCACGTGATTATACGAGACTGACTGATTTCAATAGGTTTACAAATTACATTGAAAAGCTTCTAAAGATTAAACATAAGTGTAAAGCCCAGGCTTATCAATATGGCTATATTCAATAATGGGTGCAATCTTATTTTTTAAAATAATTTAAATTATATATCTGTAGAGAGAGAGAGAGAGAGAGAGAGAGAGAGAGAGAGAGAGAGAGATAGAATGTGTTACTACTATAATTTAAGCATTAAAATTTTTTCATGGAGTGAGTTAAATTTCATGAAAACTTAATGTACGATTCAATTCATTAACAGTTATTTGAACACAGTAAATCTTATTCTCATAATATTTACACTTGTTGAAACAATAGAATGTCATAAAAAAAACTTCTTGAACTTCAGTTTTCGAAATCTGAAAATTTATAAGACTTTAATGCCACTATACTATAATTGCTATCTTTTTTTATTATTATTGGAAATTATTGGAAATGTGAGTTGCAACTATTTTTTGATCTTTCTTTATGTGAAAAGAATTGATATTAATTTTACAATGAATTAAATATGAAAAAACTTCCTGATTAGAACAAAAATTAATATACTGCCATTTAAGAGAAATCAAAAAATTAATAAGTAAAATATTACAACTTCATATTTTTTGGGACTTTATTTTTATATAATATTTATATTTTCGTACTAATTTATAAAAAACTAATTAAAATGTCTTCTATAAAATTGCTACATACATAAATTATGATGGGATACACCTTGATTATACCATATTAATGCCGATTTAAAAATGTATAATCTTTAGAAGATTTTTCACAGCGTATGGGAAAGATGAAATCAATGTTTGTATCTTATGATGCTATTTTCCAAGAAACGAAACAATTCTTTGTTATACTAAAAATTATATAAAATTCAGTGATGAGAATTTTAATATCTCCATAAAAAGACGATCTTAGATTTATAGTGCCATATTAGAGCGCACTGTTCTGTTGAAAAGTCCGATGATGATTTAATATAATACAATAGTAACATAATTAAACTTATTAGATGCTTTCAGTGCGGTACATACAGCGACATAATTCTGTTAGGAAAACATTGAAATTGAAGAAAGTGAACAGATTTAATTTTTAAAATAAATTTTGTACTATTGAAAACGCGCGAAAGAGAGAATTATCTCAATGTTAACTTATATATACATGTACATGTTGAAATCAGCTAGTTATGAAGACATGCAGAGAAAGTTCTGTATATTTACATTTCAATTAAAACATATATTTTTTCAATAAATTGTTCTAAATTATTATAATCGACATAGAATATAACATTAATTTACTAGTATCAGTTTTATTTTTAATTTACTATTTTTATTTTTATTTACTATTATCAGTTCTATTTTCTTTTTAAATTTCTAAATGATGTTATACATGATGAAAATGTATAAAAATTTTAATTTAAATTGCATAAATCTATTTTGTACAGTATCATTTATTTTATGTAAATGCATATTTAATAATGTTATAAAACGTATAACATTTTTCGTTCATTCATAGATACATTCGTACATACATAAGTGGGAGTGCGTGGGGATGGAAGATAGATTTTACTAATATTATAACGAATAATGAGGTATCTTGTATATAAAATTTCACGATTACACAGACGAATTTGTAAATATAATAAAGATTGATGTAAACCGTAAAGGGAACAAGATATGAAAGAGGGGCAGTGATTATATATAGCGACATCGCTATGTATAATCATTCCATTATGCACATAATGGAATGATATTAAGAGCTATTTTTATGTATGATGAGAGAATAAAAGTTTTGGAAGTATGTAATTGTGTGTGTGTGTGTTCTGAGCAATTTTGGCCGTCTATTCGATGTGATGTTATTGACGAATCTTTTAAGTCCTTTTTATTATGAGTATTTAGTCAATTAATATTTATTATACCGTGTTTGAAAAATGGAAGGCCAAAATTAGTTGAGTGTGAGCGAGTATGAGTATTTGTTGAATTCACAGGAAGCATGTTTTAAGAATCTAATGTATTATTCCATGCATATGTACATGTTATATATATATATATATATATATATATATATATATATATATCAATTAATTTTGTACATAAGTTACAATCGTTACAATCTGTACAATATTAAATTCTACCGACAAAATATCTGTATTGACTTCATTACCAATACATTTTACAATCAGTAAAGGATCAAAATCAGAGGTTTGGGAAATTCTTGATAATCTAAATATAAATACATTCCAAATAATTAAAATAATTCATAAATTTTTTTTATCCAAAGATATAATCTCATTATTTTAACGTCTTGTATGTTCAATTATACAAATATATTGTAAACTTCTTTTAATAACTTTCTTAAAATAATAGATATATATATTTCAATCCAACATTTATCTTTACGATGAAACGCTGGCAATGCTTAATAGAACATAATAAATATTGATGCGTTTTTTATCTAGTTTTCTCATCAAAATGTTAAGAAAAATTCTGACAAAGATATAATAAAAACCAAAAAAAAAAAATCATTTTATTACAAAATTAAAATAATGTCGCTTACCAGGTAAAATATACTTAATAGAACATATTGACAATTATACAATATATATATATAAATATTGTAGAACACATATCTTAAAATCTTCTGATGCTTGCAACTGAAATATAATTTACATATATATATATTAATATACATAAATTAGATTCTGTGAAAATTTTTGAATTTTTTAAATTTTGTGTTTCTTAAATGATGTAATTATAGCTTCAAAATTTAAACGCTTATGCAATATGTGCTCTATGGTAAGAGACATTTTAATTTTAATAATGTGAAGTCATTCAAATAACGATATGAAATATAAAAATAACTAATATTATCTGTATGTACAGTCGTGGACATATCGGTTGCGACATTTTTTTTTAAATAGGTTTCGAAACGCACTAATATTTTGCAAATGCGAACCACGATTGGTGTACTATCTCTAGACTACTACACCAAGATAGTACACCATCGTGATTCGCATTTGCAAAATATTAGTTATCTATAAAATATATATTATATATATTAAAATAAATATATTCTAAACCTATGAAAAAGAAGTGTCGCAGGTGTCGATATGTCCACGACTGTACATACACATACATATGTGAGAGTAGATAGAACGTCATTTCTATAATTCAATATTTTATAATCTACTTAGCAGAGTATATAAAATCAATAGATTCAGACCAAATAATCTTCGGTACTTTCGGTTATTAAAATTTGTTTCTTATTTCAATGAGAAAATATTTCTTCACTTAAAAAAAGATATATAAAATGATCGAAAGTTCACACAAACTTGTGTCTTTCACGTTGACTACTTTACCACTGACAGCTAGTGACACTCTCTCGTCTCTTTCTTATCTGTAAAACTGCTGTTGATGCTGTGACCATTGTGACTGCGGTGGCGGCGGCGGTTGTTGCTGAGACGGTGGCGGACCGTATTGAGGCTCCTGTATATAGCCGGTGGGTGATGGCCGTATGGAGGTCGGCGCCGACGACACGTACTGCTGCTGCTGCGGCGGCGGCGGTGGCGGCACGTAGGACACCTGAGTGGGATGCTGCTGCTGCGGGTAGTACTGCTGCGTCGGCTGCGACACCGGCGGTGGCACGTTATAACCGCCGTAATTGACCGGCGGCGGTGGCGGCGGAGGCGGCGGCGGTGGCGTCGGGTAGTAATGATGGCTCTGTTGCGCGTGGAGGTCGTGCGTGGCTAGGGACGTCGTGTCCTGGATCGGCACGGTGATGAGATTGGTCCGCATCGGGGCGCTATTCGGCGGCGGCGGCGGCGGCGCGCTGCTCTGCGCGTAACTCTGTATCGACATCATCGCTTGTTGCTGCTGCTGTTGCTGCTGCTGTTGTTGTTGCTGCTGCTGCTGCCTGTGCTGCCGATGTTGCTCCAACGTCGGTTGCTGATTTACCAGCGAGTTCACGCGGGGATCGTTACCCATGATCGGTTGAACCATGTGAGACTGCACGGATTTAAGCCGCGTGCTCTGCATCTGCACGGAAGACACCTTCGTCAGCTGCGAGTCCATCTCCGGTTTGGCGTGCACATATTGCGGAGGATCGACCTGCATTCCCTGGACCGTTTGGGACGGCGCCGATATTATATGCCGATGGTTGATGTGAGCCTGTACGACAATTAAAATGTCATTTGATGTAACACTCTTAAAGCTCAAATTTTACTATATTATTAATTATATATCATACCAAATATCTTTTCTATATTTCTATACGTTTAATGTGCAATGTTATTGGTACTACATTATATGCTAATGATTAACGTGAGCCTATTATCATTAAATTATAAAATGCCATTTGATGTAACATTCTTAAAACATAAATTTTTACTATTATCAATTATCAATTATATATCTTACCAAAACTTCCCTATACGTTTAACGTGCAATATTCATTTACCTGTAGATCCCGCTGACTGAGATATGTCCTCCTGCATCCAGCATTTCCGTATCTCGTTCCGCCATGCGTGCACATAAATACGGTACCCAGACCGGTTTGCTCCACTCTGGACACCTTCTCCACGCAACGAGGACAGACTTTGTCTTCTCTCTTAGCACAAGACAGGCAGAATACATGTTTGCAAGGTATCTGAAAAGTATATTAAATGCAGATGTATTAGGAGCTATAATCAAGGGCGAAGTTAATGAGAAATATGAGCGAGTGAAAATAGTCAATTCATAATAGATCTCAGGACCGCGATTCTCAGCTCATATGTCTCAATTTAAAGCTTGTGAATGAAGGAGTTTGAGGTGAAACCATGAAACGACATGCATTTAATTCAATAAGATTTAATGCGAGAGATATAAATTCCTTGCGCAACTCCAATTGGCAAAACGTACCATACGGCCGTAGATGAGAATAGGCTTCAAACATTTGTCGCAACAATGTATCATAGGATTCAGTACTTTCTCTCCTATAAGATTCACCCGATGGTCCCATCTCAAGCGCAGCATCGGCTCCGGCGGACCACGGTTGATGGTCGTGAAAGTCGGCGCCTCCAGCTGCGATATATCAGCCTCCAAGTCGAACTGCTGCTCGAGAGATGGCTGCTGAGTCACGGGGGGTTCATGCTCGTCCACCAATTGCTCGCCACCAATTGCTTCCGTAGAATTGTCCTCTCCTTGTTGCGGAGTGTCTTCTTCATCGCTTTCGATAACCTGCAAATTTCAATGCATAAATATTTTACATTGGATTACAATTCGCTTGAAAATGTAGCGTCTGTTATTCGCTTTATTTCAAAAAGTCAACTTTATGGCAAAATAATATTGAAGATCCAATTATCGGGCGATAAAGTTAATTCTGTAAAAATTCCGAGATAATATTTGCATTATTTATTAAAGTCAGTTATTTATATCCTCAGTCAATTATTTATACCCCTATTATTTCACGTAAGTGCGAGTGAGAAGTAAGTTGACAAAATTATTCGTACTGAATATTCTTTGATCGCAATTTTATAGCATAAATTATAAGTACTATAAGCTTGTTATTATAAGAATAAACTCAAATAAAATATCAAATTAAGGACTAACTTAACTAAGGCCGAACATAATAAAAATGATGTTATGCCTTTTATATAACTTTTGCCTGTGAGGTAAGCTATCCCGCAAAAATTTTGCATAAGTATGTTGCAAAAGAATATAACGCAGTATTTTTGGTTGATACAACAATTCTGAGTGGAAAATCTTTCTTATATACTTTCGGAAGACCATGGGCTTTCGGTAATAAACAATCATGTATTTATTTAAAGAATAATACTCTTGTTATGAAGTCTCTAGAAAATCATCTTTTTAATATTGTGATCAATTAATCTTCTATATTATAAACTGAATATTCTATTTAATATGTTGGACTTCTACCTAAAATAATGTATCTATCCCTGTCACTTAAAATGCTGTCCATCTTTCTCAAATATTGCAGTCTCTCCATTACAACTGTTACATTCTTCTTGTCTGCTTTAGTAAAAAATAATATCTGAATTTGCTTTACAAAACTCAGTCATTGACTTATTCGAATGTACTAATTTTTACTTATTGAGATTTATTTTATTGAGATTTGAGGTAATTTTTTAATCTAAATAATGATTGAATTGTGGAACTACAATATTTCTTACTCTTGATTTAATAATTAGCAGACATAATTCCATAATTCTCAATGTCCTTTTAAAAACCGTTTGTTATCCATATGATCAATAAGGATAATATTATTAACCTTACCACCAATGAGGTATTATCTCGTCGATGATCTTACTAAAGTTTCTAGAATCTATGTTATTATTTAAGCACGAACGAACCAATTTGGTAACACATCCCTCAAAATTTACAATTTTTGAGGGGTCATTGCGATCAAATTTTTACACAATTTTATGACATAAATCTCAAGACGTTGATTTACCTTAACTTGCTTCTTGGCTCTTCCTCTAGACCGACCCCGGGTCGTTCGTCCACGGGCTCGACCGCGAGCACGGCCCCTCATTCTCTTACCATTCTCCTCCATCGCTGAAATCAATGCGTTACTTGATTCCATTGTAATTACTGTTAGAAATAGAGAAGAGGATCATCACCGACAATTTATTCGTGGATTATTTACAGCTAATCAATAAAACAGAACACAAAAGTAATTCACGAACACAAATTTTTCACGATGATCACGAGATAAAAGTTAGGAATTTTAGATCGAGAACAATTAAATATACATTCGGAATCTGAATCTAAGTCAGAAATAATTTTCATATCGCCGATTTAGCTTCTTCTCGAGGAATTCTTGATACTTTAATCGGTAAATTCTGTTTCAAGTGAAACGTTTTAGGTTACGTTCCGGACTGTACTTAGTTCTGGCGCTTCTCAAGGCGAAGGGCAAGTGACTGATTAGTGACTATTAAATGGCAGTACTTACGATTGAAGTTTGATAACTAAACGGTCGCGTTTGTTTCGTCTAGAGCTGCCAAATAATATTTTCACAACATATCGTCGGCGATCCGGGCGGCCGAACTTTTACGTTTACGACCAATGTTGATAGACGGGGCCACAGCAGAGACCTCTCTGGTAGAGTCCCTCTAGGCGTATGCGCACAAGGCGAATCGTCCCGAATTCGTCCGTCTCGACAGAGCAAGCAGCAGCAAGCAGTGCTTGCCAATCGGGGCGCCAGGCGTCGCACTACTCTACTCGCACTTTGCACTGTTTTGCACTTCGCAGTTGCCACTCTCATGGTGGACGTGGAAGGGATATTCCACCATGGTCGGGCAGGTTAATTTAATCGTGGTACTTGGATCAGTTGGTCGTTAGTCATTGGATCCTACAGACAGATTTGAAATACAGAGGGAAAGGAAAGAAGATCGGGCAGGCGTCGCTGCTTCGCACTCTTCGCAGTCTTCGCAGTTCGCACTCTTCGCAACCGGCAGCATGCGGCACCCGCTTCGCTCGCTCGCCGTCGCCGATTCGCGCAGTAGTTGCAGCTAACCTAAAAGCTGCTTAAAGCCGGTAAGAGCCATAGATTATCCAAGCAAAATAAAAGCTAAATCATGGCAGGCACCGCGGGCATGACCGCTACGACCGCTCTCAAGATCATTCCTGGCGCGTACATTCCGCCCGCCAAGTTGCGCATGCTCCAGGCGAAGATCACCGACAAGTCGGGTGCAGACTATCAACGTTTCTCTTGGGAGGTATTGAAGAAGTTTATCCACGGTCACATCAACAAGGTCAACACCAGCAATATCAAGATCATAACGCGCAAGCTGCTGCGCGAGAACATCGTCCGCGGTAGAGGTCTTCTGGCGCGGTCCATCATTCAGGCGCAGGCCGCGTCTTCGACGTTCACCCCGGTTTACGCGGCGTTAACATCCATAATCAATTCCAAGTTTCCCAACATAGGCGAGCTGGTGCTGAAGCGGCTCGTTCTGCGCTTCAAGCGTGGATTCGAGAGGAATGACAAGCCCCTGTGCATATCCACGGGAATTTTCATAGCGCATTTGGTCAACCAGCGTGTGGCCCACGAGATTATCGCTTTGGAGATCCTGACGCTGCTGTTGGAGACGTCGACGGACGATTCCGTCGAGGTGGCTATAGGATTTCTGAAGGAATGCGGTATGAAGTTGACGGAGGTGTCGCGACGGGGTATCGAGGCCATCTTCGAAATGCTGAAGAATATACTGCATGAGGGACAAGCGAGTTCAGTATATGACAGAAGTCATGTTCCAAATCAGGAAGGATGGCTTCAAAGATCACCAGGCGGTGTCCGAGGATCTGGATCTCGTGGCGGAAGAGGATCAAATAACCCATTTGATACGATTGAACGACGAGATGATGAATGCGCAAGATATGTTGAACGTGGTTCAAGTTCGACGCGGATTACCTGGCTTCCGAGAAGAAGTACAAGCAGTTGCGCAAAGAGATTCTCGGCTCGGACGTCAGCAATTCGGAAGAGGACGACAAGGACGGAGAGGAGGAGAGCTCGTCCAACGAGAGCGACGCAGAGCAGACCGAGGGAAAAAAGGGGGTGATACTCGACAACACAGAGACAAATCTGACCGCGTTGCGAGAAACTATATATCTGACAATAGGATCGTCGCTCGTCTTCGAGGAGTGCGCGCACAAGTTGATGAAATTGCAACTGAAACCCGGGCTGGAGATCGAGCTGTGTCATATGGTCGTGGACTGCTGCGCAGAGACGCGTACGTACGAGAAGTTTTT
>NW_012026917.1:66492-70039 GCF_000956235.1 Wasmannia auropunctata
CCGTTCGAGCAGATCTTCAAGGACGCGTATCACACGATACACCGCCTCGACACCAACAAGCTGCGGAATGTGTCCAAGTTCTTTGCACATTTACTGTTCACGGACTCCATATCGTGGAGCGTGCTGTCGTGCGTAAAACTGAACGAGGAGGACACCACGAGTTCCAACAGAATATTTATCAAGATCTTGTTTTAAGAGCTCTCGGAGTACATGGGTCTGGCAAAGCTGAACGAGCGGGTTAAAGACGTGACGTTGCAGGAGGTGTTCGAGGGGCTGTTCCCCAGAGACGATCCGAAGTACACACGTTTCGCGATCAACTTCTTCACGTCGATCGGCCTGGGCGGTTTGACGGATGACCTGAGGGAACACCTGAAGTCCCATCCAAAGCCGGCACCTGTGCCGACGTTGACCGGTACCAAGGAAGAGGACCCTTCAAGCTCTGATGAATCTACCAGTACGTCCAGCTCGACGACGACCGATTTTTCTTCGTCGTCGTCATCGGAGGACGAAGTTCCGGCAAAGAAGAAGAAAGGTAAGACGTCGAAGAGGGACAAATAAAACAAAATAGGAATTAATTGAGTAATAAAAAAAAATAAGTCTTTATTTATAAGTTATAATGTATGATAATTAGCTATTCTGACATTCTGTACAAATTATATTCTACGACTTGCATATTTTACAAATGCTTTAAGAGTTACGAATTAGCAGGAATTATAAATGAAGATACAATATTTATTCTACTTTGTATATTTAATATTCGATAAACGTTACATTAAGATTATACATACGCCCGTTTTTTATTATTTTTTTTTAGTTGACAACTTAATTATCTAGGAAAGTTATTTCTGTCGTCTTATCGTTTAATTACATTCTGTTACGTTTTAACATTTTCAGAAGATGATTAAATGCCCCTCGCAATTTAGCTAACAATTTTTTCCTATTTTTACAGTGCATTAAGGATGGCGATCCGGAAGATGGGCAGCGCGTGTCATTGTTTTTGTCAACACCACCAGTGCCTCGTGCCATCCCTGACAGTAAACACAAGATGACAACAATACCAAGAGCGCGCACGCTGCGAATGCGTGTACGGCATGCCGCCAGTGACTCGCATGTCGCACGGCTGATGACGGATGACGAGCCGCGTGACGCGTGATCGACTAAGGACTTTAGGGAGGTGCAATTGTTTTTTTTTTATTTTTATGAACTTATCAAACAATCTCGAGCAATCTATTGGTTTACTGTACTGTACTCTATTATTATGTATTGTTTTTTTGGGTAGAATATATTATTAATTGTTTGTTTGACGAAGTTGTGAAAAGAAGATTAAATCAGGACAACGAATAATATAGTAAGATTTACCGTAGATCATTATTTTGCTCATTTAAGTTAATCAGAGCTTGATCAAAGCTCGATAAAGCTGTGAAAAGTTTATTAATTGGAATTCATTATTTAAATACTCACAAAATGACAAAGTTTACTCGATTCCTGTTGTATTTCTGCATTCCGTCGTATACAATATGTTTGTAAAATCTGTGTTTCACAGATTGGATTATCTCGAAAGTACTTATTAATTATTAATAACGCAATATGATCGATAAAATTATCAAATTATTCTCAGAGAAAGCACTTTGTTATTTCAAAGACAAGAACTTTGGAAACTTGTGCTGTCATTTTAAAACAGGGTTTGAAAACTATATATATGACGATAAATTTCTCGCTCGTCTTCGAAAAGTGCGCGTACAAATCGAGGACAATAAAACTCGAGCTGGAGATCGAGCTGTGTCACATGCGTCACGAGTTTTTTAAAAAAAGCTCAGCCCAGTGGTTTTTTTTTATTTTATTGGGTTATATTAGGTTTTTTCGGGTGTTATGAGTTTTCATTTTTTTATAATTTACTAATGTGATTAAAGATTCACATTATGATTCATCCAAATTTATGGGATGTAAGTTCATCCCTCAAAATGAGAATATTAGAATAAAAACTTACATATTACCGTTCAACAGTGTAATTTGGTTATATTGGATTTTTTCGGGTTTATTTTTTCGACCGATTCTTCTTCGTCGTCGTCATCGGAGGACGAAGTTCCGGCAAAGAAGAAGAAAGGTCAGACGTCGAAGAGGGATAAATAAAACAAAATATGCATTAGCATTTGAAGTATAACAATTGGACATACTTAAATAATAAACTCGGATATGTATTATTGCTTTAATTAAATATACATATTATACTTTTTTTGTATAGTTGTGGCCTACCGTTTTGCTGCGAAAAAACTTGTTAGATCAAACAAAATAACATGTCTCGTGATTTGAAGTTTCGTAATTAATTGTGCTAATTATCTCTTTTGGCTGTTTCTTGTACGATATATGATTTGATTCCACATTTTGTTTGTTTGATATAACGTCTTTATCTCTTTTGCACGAAAACACGAATGCCACAGAATTTTTTTTCAATTGAACTTGTTCATGAAATAGTTTGAAACACTCGTTGACTTGCTCCTTCGTTTTGTGATTTTCTTCCAAAAGCAGGGTCCATATTTTTATATCTCCAGTGATTAATATACCAACTGGCCCTCTTTCCTGGTTTTCTTCGAACGCGTCAGTTTGTGGGCATATTTTTGTACGTATGTTATTTACTTCCGTCAAATATAGAAATATCTTCTCTGCTGCAAAAAAAGAAATAAATGTTAATATGGACATACCCAAAAAATAATCGGATATGTATTATTACAAATTTTAATTATAAATATACATATTATACCTTTCCGACAGAGCTTCTCGCCATTCGTTTCCCATTATAGAATTCATCTGATCATAAAATATAAGAAAAACCGTTTGATGTGTAATTACAGATGTTTTAAAGTTGATGATTGTGTTAAGAATTTCCCGATAGGTTGGTGCTTCTTGTGTTACGCTGTTGAACGGCAATATATACGTTTTTACGCTGATATTCTTATTTTCAGGGATGAACATACATCCTATAAATTCGGATGGATCAGAATCTGAATTCACAATCACATTATCATTATACAAAACGGTGATGTCATATTTTGTAGATCGTAAATTCTCCATATTTTCTGAAATAAAAAAAGATTGGTTTTAGAGCTTTTTATTATTTGATACTTATTTGTAACAGATAGAATATAAAAAAATTTATTATAAAATATTTACCTTCTAGATTGAATACATTTGACGAAAAAAATAAACTAAAAATTGGTTTGATTGGTACGTTTTTAACTTGTTCTAAAGTTTGGCAAGTGATAAGCTGCTTAACACAATAAGGCCTGGATCTTCTTGAAATTTCCTTTTTCGCAACATTGTTCCAGAAGCTGAAAATAATAATTTCACTCAAATTTATGTTTTGGTGTTTTATCGATGCGCGTTAGTCGGATTATCGATTCTCGAGTCCGGGGTAGGTGAAGTGACTGATTAAAAAAAAGAATCTTTGTCTCCACGTTAAAGTCTTTTATTCCGACTCGCGTGACTCTCTCTGCGACTGTACAATTGCCTGTCCTCTACACGACTCTCCGTCCTCTGACCTTCTTCGGAT
>NW_012026917.1:70059-76830 GCF_000956235.1 Wasmannia auropunctata
ATAATTTGTGAACAATATCTTGTGAAAGAATTACATAAGCATTAAATTCTTATTTTTATGTTTTGCAGCGATTTGACAAATATCAGATGATTTTATTGAAAGTACAGTAGTCTCTAAATCAAAGTATACAATAGGTCTGAGTTCACTTTCTTCCGCTGCTGATATTATATTGTACTCTATTTCTTTTTCTAATAGATCACGAACTATATCCAAATCGCATGCTGACGCATATAATATATTTTCTTTATTCTCCGTATTAATCTTTTTTTGTGTACGTATTTTCTTCAATTCCTCCTTTCCTTCTTTTTTAGAATTCTCGACACTGAGATATTTCCTTTCTCCTCTTTCTTCTTTCATCTATTACTTGCCTATATTTTCAGTTCTTTTTCCCGGTGATAAGCTTAATTTTTTAACACAATGAATAAGGTGGGCCAATGCAACGGTTATATCAGGATATTGGTGCTACAATTTTATTATGTGATTTTATATACGTATCCTTCCACTAAACTGACTGTTAATATTAAATTTTTTTTACTGATTTAACAAAACATTAAAATAAAATTGTTGTGAAAATATGAATTCTTTTGGACTCTGTGTGCTATTTGGGAAAACATATCCGCTGCGAGACATATACGCAGCAAATAAATGAGTGAGTTATTTGATCAGGCAGATGTATAGCATATGTGTATAGTCAAAAGCTATTTTCCTAAAATAACTATTTGTCTATGTACGACATAAAAATCTATAACTTACTACCCGCCGATTTAGACATAAAAGATAAAACATGTCACAAAAAATGCACTTGCCTTTTGTAACGCAGCCCTAGTTTAGAATGCGATTGGGTTGGTTGCAGAGACTGACAATAAGATAAAAGATTCAAAATTCCAGCCGAAAGATAAAAAGCAAGTACATTTTTTTATGACATCTTTTGTCGTACTCGACAAGGTCTTTTCAAATATTTTTCATAAATCAGACAATTGTTAAGATTTTCTTTGATGATAACATCTTTGGCTACCTGCTCTGTTGAATGCATATTGCATTGCAGTTTCTAATGAAAATCTTAGATTGGTATATGTATTGTCGATATTATTCCTAATATTCTTATATTTAAGACAGTCTTAAGTTTTTAAGATATATGTCATGAGCCAATCACAGAGCGTGCCGTATTAGCACCTTAAGACATTACTTAAGATGGTCTCTAAATAATTAAGAATTACTGACTATGAATATCGGCTTTGCATGAACACTGCATAGCAACTCGGCGAATATATGCCATATATTTCTATCTTCGTGTGTATGCACAAGAAATTATTTTCCCAATCGAAAATGATTTGAAATGGATAGAAATAAATTGATTTCGAAATTTTCAAATCAGCACTTCTGATTTCTCGAATCCATTTGAATCCAAAAATAATCCCTGTCTGCACAATACGTGAAAGAAACGTGTTGTTTCAGTCACGAAATTACAGATCGTACGTCGCAATGACGTACTAAAATATTAATTAATCATCTATTTTTTATATATTGTGATTCATTTTTCGAAAATAAATTAAAATAAATTACAATTTTCAATTCATTTCAATTAATTTGCTGGATTGTTAAATAATTGAATAAGCCTAAAATAAAAATGTTATGGTTACACTTTCGCAAACAGATTGTTTTTTAAATATTATTTATATTTTAACGTCGGTATGCGCAATTCATATCTTTCTTATCGATCTAAATTATGTCACAAGTTTATATTACAGCATTGTTTATTCTGGAATCTAAAATTAATAAATATATAAATACATATTTAAAGAACTATACATATATGAGCCAAAGCTTAGATGTTCTATCGCTCCAGTATTTAACAAGTGAAACATTCAATAACTCATAAATGTAGACGTTTTGACCCCGATCGGGTTATCAAAATTAATTTTCAAGACAGCGAGTATGATAAAAAAAAAGGAAAATGTACACGTATGTACAAGTTTTTTTAGGGAAAGTAAACAGACAAAGTATATAAATCCGCGTGATTTACCTATTATTCCTTTTTTTGAAAGAATTAAAATTTTTAATTAAAACAGAATTATTCGTCGGGAATCGGCACACAGCGATCTTGCGATTACTAGGCATGCAGGCACGCTGCCGCCGAGACAAAAGAACTTTCTGAAAGCAGAAGTTTAAAATTCACTGATATGGAACTTGCAATTTATTAAACTAAAATAGCTAAATTCTAAATAAAATCGCTTGTATGTGAAAAAAGTCAAATATTTCTATTATTCTAATTATTCTCATTTATTTATTATTATTTATTGCACAATATATTTGAACACGCGCGTATTTGTTATAATAAATATATGCATAAATCATATGCACGCGTGTCACGACAGCATATAAAATTTATATTAAAAAAGTTTCTTTTAAACTATTTTTTATTTTGCTGCCCGAAATCCTCTTTCTGAATTTCGGTAACACAGCGTGATAAAAAAACGGGACGGGAGAGAGGAGAGTGTGTCCATGACATAAACGAACTCGCCGCTCGAGCTTCGTGTTTGTTAGCTGGTGGTGAGACAAGGACGACCGAGATTAATATCCGTCCTTGTCTAACTAACCTACTTGCATCCTGCACATAGCACGGAACACAACCGTGGACAAGCACGGATCACCACCAAAAAATCGTGGACCTTACCGACAAAATCGTGGACGTTGGCTACGTAGTTCAATGTCACTTTCCAGAGGCGCCGAAACCAGCTCAATCGCCCATCGCAGTTAGAAAGACGCAGCTGAATCGCGGCCGCGGGCCGGCCGAGTGTTCTGCAGTTCTGCTTCTGCTTTGTTAAGGCCTTCACACATAAAATCCCGTAAGACCGTAAGCGTAAGCGTAAGAAAATCGACCAATCTCAATTTAGTATTAGGTTGTCCGTAACCCCTCCACTCAATTGGGATTGATCAATTTTCTTATGCTTACGTCTTACGGCTTTACGGGATTTTATGTGTGAAGGCCTGTATTCTCTCGTTACGTTTTAATATTGCATCATTCGACTAAATAAGCTGGGCCAAGTTTACCCCTGTACAGGGGACCAGAGTCCTTATAAGAAAATGAATAAGAAGCTCGCTCGCCGTCGCCGATTCGCGCCGTAGTTGCAGCTAACCTAAAAGCTGCTTAAAGCCAGTAAAAACCACAGATTATCCGAGCAAAATAAAAGCTAAATCATGGCACGCGCCGCGGTCATGACCGCTTTCAAGATCCTTCTTGGCGCGTACGATCCGCCCACCAAGGTGCGTATGCTCCAGGCGAAGATGACCGACAAGTCGAGTGTCGCCTATCAGCGTTTCGTCTGGGAAATGTTGAAGAAGAAGTTTTACAATGAGATTCTCGGCAGGGACACCAGTTTGAGGAGTATGTTTTTTGATCATGAGATCGACGAGGATGGAGAGGAGAGCTCGGACGAGAGCGACGCAGAGCAGATCAACCAGGTGATACTCGATGACATAAATGTAACTCTGATGGGACGAACTGTAGAAGTGACGATAGGATACTCTCTCGTCTTCGAGAAGTACGTGTATAAGTTGACGAACATGCAACTGAAACCCGGGCTGGAGATCGAGCTGTGTCACATGGTCGTGGCCTGTTGCGCAGAGATGCGTACGTACGAGAAGTTCTTCGGCCTGCTGGCCCATCTGCTTTGCGCCATCAACAAGATATACGTGACGCTGTTCGGGCAGATCTTCAAGAACTCGTATCACACGATACACCGCCTCAACATCAACGAACTGTGGAACATGTCCAAATTCTTCGCGTATTTACTGTTCACGGACTCCATATCGTGGAGCGTGCTGTCGTGCATCAAACTGAACGAGGACATCACGAATTCCAACAGAATATTTATCAAGTTCTTGTTTCGAGAGCTGTCAGAGCACATGGGTCTGGCGAAGCTGAACGAGCGGGTTAAAGACGTGACGTTGCAGGAGGTATTCGAGGGGCTGTTCCCCAGAAACGATCCGAAGAACACGCATTTCGCGATCAACTTCTTCACGTCGATCGGCCTGGGCGGTTTGACGGATGACCTGAAGGAACACCTGAAGTCCCATCCAAAGCCAGCACCCGTGCCGGCGTTGATCGGAATCAAGGAAGAAGAGCCCTCAAACTCTGATGAATCTACCAGTTTGTCCAGCTCGACGACGACCGATTCTTCTTCGTCGTCGTCATTGGAGGACGAAGTTCCGCCAAAGAAAAAGATGAAAGTCCAGCATAAATGAAAAGAAAAAAAATCTAAATCAAAGGACAAGATGGAAGAAAAATCCAAAAAGGCGCAAAGCAACAAGAAGGGTAAGATGTCGAAGAGGGACAAATAAAACAGAATAGGAATTGAGTAATAAAAAATAATGTCTTTTTATAAGTTATAATGTATAATAATTAGCTATTCTGTAGAAATTATATTCGGTGACTTACATATTTTACAAATGCTTTAAGAGTTACGAATTAACAGGAATAATAAATGAAGATACAATATTTATTCTACTTTGTATATTTAATATTCGATAAACGTTACATTAAGATTATACATACGCCTGTTTTTTTTATTTTTTTTTTTAGTTGACAACTTAATTATCTGGGAAAGTTATTTCTGCCGTCTTATCGTTTAATTACATTCTGTTACGTTTTAACATTTTCAGAAGATGACTAAATACCTCTCGTAATTTAGCTAACAATTTTTTTCTATTTTTACAGTGCATTAAGGATGGTGACCCAGAGTCGGCTGCTCCCCGGAAGATGGGCAGTGCATGTCATCGTCGTTGTCAACACCACCAGTGTCTCGTATCATCCCTGACAATAAACACAAGATGGCAACAATACCAAGAGCGCGCACGCTGCGGATGCGTGTGCGGCATGCCGCCAGTGACTCGCATGTCGCGCGGCTGACGGCGGACTAGCCGCGTGCCAAATGTACCTTATTATAACATTTTGTTGGTAAATTCTGTTGTATTCTGCATTCCGACGACAAATATTATAATATACAATATATTTGTAAAATCTGTTTTCCACAAATTGGATTATCTCGAAAGTACTTATTAATTATTAATAACGCAATATGATCGATAAAATTATTCTCGGAGAAGGCACTTTGTTATTCTAAAGACAAGAACATTGGAAACTTGTACTGTCATTTTTAAAAATTAACACAGCACTATCTACTGAAGAGCAGAAACGTGTAAAGACTGAAGTCGCCGCCGTCAATGTAACGTTTTTATTTTTAAAAATTACCAATGAAAAATATGTTAAAGAAGATGTAATCGATAAATTACACATGTAAAAAATGTAAAATTCTAGTTACTTTGAATTTCTAATTATATTTAAAGATTAAAATTGGACTAAATTAGAATTTAATTCTTTTTTACAATGATTTTCAAATTTATTCGTATTTATATAAGTAATTTCATTTACACGTATATTCCTTGCAAATGTATAATATATTTATTTTTTATATGTACGTAATAAGACATTTATTGTAATAATTGACAATAAATAGGCGAGAATTCTTTTAATAACATGAAATGATTATTTTTTTAAACATTTAATTGCTCTTCGTATTCATTTACAATTCTTGTGCCGATTGTTAATATTAACATTTTTTTTACTGATTTAACAAAACACTCAAGTAAAATTGTTGTGAAAATATACTAAATGAATTCTTTAAAACTCTGTGTGCTATCTGGGAAAACACATCCGCTGCGAGACATATGGAGACATATACGCAGCAAATAAATGGGTGAAAGTTATTTGATCAGGCAGATGTATAGCATATGTCTATAGTCAATAGCTATTTTTCTAAAATAATTATTTGTCTATATGACATAAAAACCTATACTACCCGCCGAGACATAAAAGATAAAATATGTCACAAAAAATGCACCTGCCTTTTGTAACGCAGCCCTAGTTTAGAATGCGATTGGCTGCAGGGACTGACAAGATAAAAGATTTAAAATTCCAGCCAAAAGAGAAAAAGCAAGTACATTTTTTTGTGACATCTTTTGTCGTGCTCAACAAGGTCTTTTCAAATATTTTTTCAATGAGTCATAAATCAGATCAAAGGTCTTTGATGAAAACAGGCTACTTGCTGTGTGGTTTGTTTCACGGATTACTATTTCTACCTGTGATATTGAGTTTGGCGAGACCCGGTGAGAGAAGCAATACAGCCTAGAAAAGAGTCAAGCTATGCAATATCACAACGGTTATTATACCGTCCATATCTATCCCAAAATGGGAATAGCGTAGTATCTTTGAAATTTTAATGTGCAGTCAAACAAAATGCAATTTTTTTAAACGAATTTACTTTTTTATTTTTCCTTTGCAGATACAGAAGACGCAATTGCTAAATGACATTTAGCAATGTTTCAAAAAGGCTGATTGTTACATCATGTAATTACAGAAACGTATACGTACAATAATTTTATACCAATTGCATTTTCCCAAAGGAAGAGGTCGCATCCTAGGATCCTTCCTAGGATCGCAGTGTTATATAAACTAGAGTATTTCTAAATGCCCGGGAAAAAAGTTCCACATATAATTATATATAATTATAAATGCAAAATATGTCCATATATGTTTCTTTTCTTTGTAAAATTATTCTTTAATACAAAATTGATAATAATAAGAAGGAAACATAAAAAATAATTAAAAGAATAATTTTTTTTTACAAAAAATCAAGTTTGAAGAAATGAGAAAAATTGCTCATATATAATCATATATAAGTGATTAAAAATATACAGATCGGAAGAGCACAC
>NW_012026917.1:76850-91766 GCF_000956235.1 Wasmannia auropunctata
TGATTTTTTGTAAAAAAAAATTATTCTTTTAATTATTTTTTATGTTTCCTTATTATTATCAATTTTGTATTAAAGAATAATTTTATAAAGGAAAGAAACATATATAGACATATTTTGCATATAATTATATATAATTGTATGTGGGACTTTTTTTCCCGGGTATCCAAAAGTATATTGGCATACGTATTCATATATAATATACGCGAGAAAAGAAGTCCTCAATCAACGCTAGCGGCGCTAGCTTTCATTGAAGCGTTTATCCCCCATGTGACGTACGCGTTCGTTGCCGTGGAAACGATACTACGCCGGAACGCGAATGGCAGACCAGTCCGCAGTGACCGCGGCACCCGCCACGAGGAAATATACAACCTGAAATTTTCAGCCAATTTTATGCGCGAAAACGTACTCTTACGCGTATTTGCGACAACGTAAATAAAGCGACGATTAGAAAAAAAGGATAAAGAGTAAATTAATCCGAGATTAAAGTTAATTTACATTGATAAAAATGAATGATAACAATAAGTCGCGACACGCCACTCACGACTCGGGGGCACTTCCTTCACGGCTACGGCACTGGACGTTGTACTCACCGACACTTGGGAATCAAAAGGGACGCGCGGCGGCAACAATAACGACTCCGCGCCGCGGGAACAAGTGCCTTAGCTACTTTCTTTAGTGTGTGGGTGGTGCAGAGCGGTGGTGCCGCGACAGCGACGGAGAGGATGTCTTGCTGCGCCGGTAGCAAGGACGAGCGGGCCGAGCCGACGCGAGTGCGGGGATGCACGGACGTCTTCTGGCTCTGCCTCTTCATAGCGTTCTGGTTTCTCATGGTGCATAATTGACCGCTATATCTGCATACTATAATGCTAATGCCACGCGTTAGATTTTTCTTTGTTTACAAAGAGAACACGCATATGCGGCCCGATACTCCGGATCGATATTCGGCCGAATCTGTTGAGAACAGATTCTGCCGAGTGTTTGCTACAGATTTTGTTGACGGAAAGTCTGCAAAGATTTGATATATGATGCTGTTGGCAGGGTGCTGGCAGGAATGTAGCAAAGTTTGTCAATAAAATGCGACGATATTAGGAATTAGACTGACGACAGAGAGTAGATTTTAGCATGCTTACTGTGCAGGCATATGGTGGCAGAAACAGATCAGAATCTATGAATTCTTCAATAGAATCGCTTGATTTTTGGCATCAATCTGCTGTCGCATTAATAATAAATTCTTTATTATCGGAATTAATTTACTACTGAACGCAGTTTAGTTCAACAGTGCAGGTCACAAGTTTGAAAACATTTTTTTGAATTGACATTTTTGGGATTACTTACTCGAATATCCGTAACAATGTATTTTTTAACAATAATTCTTTAGATATAATAGAATAATTCTTTATCTTGTGATTCATAAAACCAGAAATATAGTTTATCTGCGTTTTTTATCAGTGTTGTGCATCATATAATTTATCTGCATTTTTATCTGCGTTTTCAAACTTGATCTACAGTGTATGACAATTTGATATATAACTTTAGACAGCATTTTCCATTGAGAAAGATGCATCTTCCTCGTTTTTGTAAAACTCTTAGAGTTCAATCTAATGCGACAATTTATTTGCTTACAGATTCTGATTGCCGCCTTTGCGATAGTTTATGGCAATCCTTTGCGGCTCATACATGGATACGACAGTTTTGGAAACACATGCGGCGTGAAGAACAATCCAAAGTTCGGCAACATGGAGCTTTCTGGACAAGACACCAGCGAGAAGCCGTCAGTCATATACATTTTCTCCTAATTTATTCAGACCGTCCACGCCTGTGATAATATTTCTGAAAATAGATGTTATGTCACATTCCAGATATTTATTCTTCCTGGATATATACAATGTCACGCAGTCACTGAAGATCTGTGTGAAGAAATGCCCCGACAGAATGTTGTCGACGATGGAGGACATCTGTAAATTTTACAAAGAGACGGGGTCGCAGTTGTGCCACGATCGTCCAGGCGGTGATTTCAGCGCGTGCAACAGCAAGAGTAGCATATTCAAGAACGGATCTTGCCCCGAGCGACCGGTTTACCCCAGCACGTCTGTTTTAAACCGGTGTATCCCTAAAATGGTGAAGGAAGTGAGCGAAGTGATAATCTCAAATTTATACGGCTTAATCAATTCGTGGGATGTCATCGAACAGGTTTTGGGAGACCTGTGTAAAACCTGGAGGCAAATTCTGGCGCTATCTTTTCTCGCCTGTGGTAGGAATTCACAGCATATTACTATAATATATGCGTACAAGCTGTACATGGGGTATACTTAGCTAATTGTTTTCTTCCAGTTTTATCACTCTTTACAATAGCCATCTTTCATTTAATGGCAAGTGTTGTAACGTGGATTATAATCGTACTTGTGAGCATTGCTAGCACAGGTAAGTTGCACTTTGGAAAAATAATAAAAGGAAAAATAATAAAATAATATAAGGAGATCAGGCTTTTCAATGAACGTACATGTCATAAATTAAGCATATGAATGAATGATATTTGCAGTTTTGTGACAATATTGTGAATAAATATGTCAATAAGTGATACATGTTCTTCTCGTAGAAAGGAATTACTATTGAAACAAGAATACGAAAGAGGTTTATGAAGATAATATTTTTACGAATTATGCAATTGTAATACATTGCTTAAATATTGTATATCTGTTGCTGATTAAT
Organism: Wasmannia auropunctata; assembly: GCF_000956235.1. NCBI lineage: Eukaryota > Metazoa > Arthropoda > Insecta > Hymenoptera > Formicidae > Wasmannia > Wasmannia auropunctata. The sequence continues at coordinate 79,560 of NW_012026917.1, forward strand.
AATTGTTGGTTAAACAAATATAGAAGTAAATCTATTATCCATTTAAATTTAGAAATGCACATATAGTACTTTGAAAATTTAATACTTTGCATAACTTTGACTATATAATAGAATATAATATAGTATTATTGACTTTACTATTTTTTAGTTTTGAAAATGTACATAGAACATGTATTTATATCTATATCTTTATGATATAAAAAATTAATTTGTAGGACGTAAAAGTAACGTAAATAATAGTTTGAGTAAATTATAAAACTTGTAAAAATAGCTATTTATGTATCTATCTTTTTTTGAATGACTTATTTACACAAAATATATATGATAGAATAAAGGCAAAACTTAAATTTAATATTAAAAATACACAGATTTTACTACTAAAAAAGTATTAATGACATTATATTATAGGTGGCACAATTCTTTTGTGGATAACATATGCTGATATTAAGAAAACCTTGGACAAAACTGATCCAAACCAACTGCTCGAAGAAGCTGTCAGAAATGAAAGAGCATTTCTCGCATTCTCCATTATCGCTACTATAATCACTGTAAGTGTCATTCTATAATAAGAAATATATATGTATATGTTATACATTTACACTTATTAATATTTTATCACAAATAATACAGAATTTCTGTTTACAATTTTTTCTTATTTTACAGATTATTTTACTATTTCTTGCATGTATATTACGCAAACGCATCAGCTTTATGGCGACACTATTCAAAGAAAGTGCAAAATGCTTAAGAGAATTGCCAGGCCTATTTCTTCAACCAATCTTAACATTTATATCTTTGATACTGTTTTTTGCCTTTTGGGTATTTGTAATTCTTTGTCTTGCAACAGCGAGTAAGTAATTGTACAGTAAATTTAATCAGGAAGCAAGCTTGCTTTGATCGACAATAAATTTTCTATGCTTTATTATAGATTATCCCGAGACAAAATCAGTGCAAATGTACAAAAACACTATATTTGAACCTGTGAACTTAAGTACAATTGGTGAAAACGCTCCTATCGTTGAGGAAAAGAAGATAGATTTTTCTCTTGATTCTTTCAAAAGTAATGTATTATTTTATACATATATATGTATGTGTGTGTGTATATTTATATAAACGTGTGTGAATGTGAGGCACATGTGTGATTACCAAAGAAAATGAAATGAAATAAGTTGTTAAACATTTCAGCTTTCACTCTCGTGGAATATGTTGATGTGACTTGGGTGAAATACATGTGGTGGGTGTATCTCATAGGACTGATATGGACATCAGAATTTATTGTTGGATGTCAAGACATGGTAATATCAGGTGCCGTTGCCCACTGGTACTTCAGGTAATATTTCATAATCTATCAATGTAGAATTATATCTTGATATATTTTAATAACGATCAATTTTTTTTTATTAGAGATAAGAACGCCAGCTCGTTTCCAGTATGTTCATCTATAGGACATTTAGTCTGCTATCATATGGGCTCTGTAGCGTGCGGATCACTTTTGATAACCATTTTTAAATTACCCAGATTGATTTTAACGTATCTGCATGCCAAGTAAGTTTCTCCATAAAAAAAGATAATGATCTTCACTTTTCAGTAAGAATCTTTTCGTCCTTAATTAGAGAATACATGTAATTTCTTATTTTACAGATTTGAAAAAACCAAAGAAACATCTCCATGCGCTCAGTGTGGTTTAAAAGCCTGCATTTGCTGTTTCTATTGTTTGGAGAAATTCATTCGATATATGAATCATAATGCGTACACCGTTGTTGCTATAGAGGGTACCCACTTTTGCAATGCGGCCAGAATAGTACGTTCTAATATTACAGATTTTATTTTCGTATTTACAGAAAAAAAATTTTAGAATAAAGTACACGTTTTTTATTAATACAATCAGATATTTATAGTTTTTGTTATACGTTTGTAAATATATTTTTTAAGGCCTACACAACACTCGTCAGTAATGCTCTTCAAATAGCAGTGATCAATGGATTTGGCGATTTTATATTGTTCCTGGGAAAGTGCTTCGTTACAGCTGCAACCGGAAGCGTCGCGTTACTTTTCATGAAACAAAATCCTGAGTTACACTTCTACGCTGTTCCGATCTTCATTATTTGCGTTTTCTCGTTTTTCATTGCGCATTGTATAATTTCCCTTTACGAGGTGAGTTACACACGCATGTATATATGATATATCTATGAATGCATTTTATGTGAGAGTGATTTATTAAATGAGATCTTTTATAATGAATTAATTTATTATTTCAGACTGTTATCGACACGTTATTCCTATGTGTATGCGAAGATAAGAATTTAAACGGTGAAAATGGAAAGTGGCATCAGTCTGCGTTAGCACAAATTGGAGCCACTAGCAGCAATGCAAACGGACAGCAGTCCCACGAGATGACACCGATGAACGAATAAGTATCTGATACTTTAGATACATCCCTTTTATACACATTTTTATACACACATTTTTTTTGATACGATAGAATACTTTTGCATCTTATCACTCGTATATCTAATATACGATAAGAGTACATTCCTTCTGATATTCACGCGTGCAATATGTGTATTACTATACAAGTAACTTTGCAAAAACTTGTCTCGAATTATTTTTATAATGGCTAGAGATATTTAAATCATGTGAAGATACGATCGTTCATAATATATTTTTAATATATGACGATATATATTTATATATGAATAGCAAAGATATTATAAAGCGAAATCTAATATTCTTGTCTAATTGTGTGTAATTTTGTAATATCAGTTTGTTTTTTTCTTGTAGTGTGTTTGTGTGAATTTTCATCTCTTAAGACTACAGGTCTTCTTTTGTGATGAATCATTGCCAGAACTTTCTGAATTATTAATTATATTTTTTGGATATCTCAATGATATTTAGGCAGCTTTATTGACAATGCAAAAGTCTCGTAATTTTAAATGTCTTACTGTGAACGATTTGTGTTTATATATAAAAAGGAGAATGCGGCGTCAATTAATAGCTCACTTCGAGATTTACAATTCGCTTGTACTTAGCGCCAACTTTTGATTTAACTGCCAGAGACTTCAAGATTAGAATATTTTATATAATAATCACTAGAATCATTGAAATAGAGATTAGACTATGGCCTAGTTTACACCGTTAAATTAATTGATACGAGTATATCAGATTGGTGCAGACTAGGTATTTTTGATACGTAACTGTTTACACCGATTCACTTCAAATTAAGTTTATGATAGGTTTTCAGGTTTTTCATTTCGCAAAACTTCTAATTTTAATCTTAAAGCAACTTTAACCTAATGTAGCAGTGACGGATTTAATCCGAAAACGAACTAAGTATTTACAGTGCGCCAGGATCTTTTGATATACTTATCAAGTGCTCAGTGTGAACTAGGCCTATGATGTAAGAATTTTTTATTTTGTGGAATATATGTTTTATTCAATACTCCTGAATATCTAATTGATGAACAAAGTGTAGATCTATATATACATCTATATATTTTTTAAACTTTGTATTGAAGTGCCATTGCACAAATCGAAAAATCTGTGTCTTAAGAATATTTGTTGTAACAAAAGAATAAGTACTAATATTTTTAGATTTTAAATGCTCACGCAAAAAAAGCAAGTGCAAGTCAAAGTGTTATAATGTACAATTTATTATTTACAAAAAATATGTATTCTAATGCAGCAATGTGCAATTATTTGTAATTCAAGAAGTTTTCTACACGTAAAATGTCAGTCATTTATTATATTAATGAGAAGAAATGTTCCTTTGATCGCAAACGTAAAATTTATTTTCTAAACTTTTATACACGATTTTCATTCCTTCCAATCAAGTATTTTAATATAAAGTAATTCAATTCATACCTAGATAATAAGAGGCTTTCATACTTCGATGTATATATATATATTTTTTAAACTATTTTAATAAAATGTATTAAGCAGGTGCCTGTGTGCGAGAGATAAACTAAAAAATATATTATATATATATATATATATCGAAGTTTTTATTTAAAGTAGATTGATATATGAATTTGTATGTTGAATATGGCATATTAAGTACGAAGTACAAAGTAGTATGGATTCAATGTAGTCTAAATATTCAATGATATTAATAACACATTATACCGCCGATACTGAGCGACTGTACTAATATCGAGAAATTTCATTTTTCTTAAATTATATATATATATATATATATATATATATATATATATATATATAAAACATATGTTTGTGATTGAAGAAAAATCTTTATTAGTAAATAGCTTTGAATTGCTTTATTATTAAATTTGAATTTGACCTGCGAGCACAATATCTTTTAAGAAAAAAACAATTCAAAGTTAGTTATGCAAAATATATATGATATATTTACTTAACATTTATACATGTATGTGAACATAATGTACCACAAGATTATTTAGTTAATCTTCATCAAATTATATATGAATAAAATAAACTGGGAAAATTTCTATATTCTCTCTTTTTAACTTATTTTAAAATTCATTATGTTTTAAAGTTATTTAATTTTAGGTGCTAAATAATTTCATCATATAAAAAACATTCATTTAAAGTATATTTTATTAATAATTTTACAAAGTAATATTCATTTCTTCTTTTTTTTCGAGATTTTTGACTTCACAGATTTCACCTTTTTAACTTTTTTAGTAACCACAGGCTTCTTTTTTATCTTTTTTACTTTATTTTTCACAAGCTTTTTTGTATTTTTCTTTTCATCCGTTTCAAATTTTTCTTCCAATTCTACTGCTTTCTCCAATAAATCACCCTTAAATATCTCATCTGTGGGATTAAGTGCGTAAGATAATTCAGGTTTATTTGCTTGTTGTACCATTTTCTGTTCCACTCTGTTTATGTACTTGTTGGCAGCCTTTTTCGTCAACGACTGTCGAAACTGAAAATTTTAAAATTAAAGATATAATATTTTATAAAGAATAATAATAAAAACAAGTCAATCATGCGTAATGTTATTCATCAGATATAAAATGTAAATGCTGTATATTACCTTGGCAGGGGAAATATAATGAGGATTGTCCCACAAAGTATCACTGCCGAAGCTTCCACTAAATATCTTGACTGGATTTAAGACAAATCTTGGACCAATTTCAGCTAGTGCACCGTCCTCCGTTAAAATTTGGAAGTTTCGGAACCATATCCTGTTGTCCAGGATATTGAACGTGTATACGTGATCGAAGAACGGTTGGCTTTTAGGATGATGATTCGGCACGCCAAAGATCTGCGTCAGTAATTCCTTCAAGAGAGCATAATGCGTGTGTGTGGTAAAATTTTCATCGAATGATAGCAACGGGCGAGACCCCTTCAAACAGTTTCCAGTCATCTTCAGCTCACCCATTGTATAAACTATAAATAAAATATGTCGAAAAAATTCAACTGTCATATAATGTGTTTTTACAAATTCAGGTATTAGATATAATATTTACTGTTTTCTACGAGAAATTTTGCGCTTGGACCAGCAGGCACATTAGCGAGCCACACGTAAAGGTCCCGCTTCATTCGACCCTCGAACAGGATAGCCTTGCTGCAATTCTTCATCTCGCACATTTCGTTCACCACTTGTAGATTCCTCGTGCGTTCCATCTTGCATTCGGGACGGTGATGCGGCATCAGTCTCTTTAAGTCCTCCATGAGATGTCGATGCCTGTGATTGATACCTCGAGTAGCGAACACCAACACTCGTTGCCTGTTGATCCACTTCACCTGGAAGACAAATTGTCGTTTCAATTTTCCCCTTCATCAACAAATAAGTTTGTATAAATCTATAGAGTAACGCAAAGTATTTATTATAGAAAGCACTGGTTGCGAGAATAAATTGCTTCTTTGAATTTTAATTTAACCGATTAAACGCCGATTTTGTTGAATATGTTTCTTGAAAAGAACTGCTGATATATTTTATAATTAATATCATGATTCCTTTTCATTATTTAAACTGTACAGCGTTTCATATTATATTAAATGAACGTGTATAGGTTATTTGCGAACCTTTTTAGCGGCAGGCTCATCTGACATCTTTTTTTTCGGCCTATCTTCTTTCTCCACATCTTCCTTCTGCTTTCTCTTTAAAATCTTCGTCATTACAGGAACAAATGATAATGAGAAAAATTAATAAGAAGGCCTTTCTCTCAAGTGCACAAAACAACGAGGAGATTTGAAGTCCACAATCGGCCCACAACACGTGTTTTGATATTTTTTTACTACACAGTGTCGCCAACTGTTGAAGCTTAAAATCCTCAACCGAGAACGCTCGCGCTGGAGATTTACAGATCACTGTTGGTAATGCAGTTTCTCCGTCAATTCAAAACGGAGATTCTAACCTCTGTTTGATTTGTATCTCCGTAGAGCGTGCGAGCTTTGATTTTTTTCGTTTTTCCTCAAACGTTGCTTTGCCTGCTTTCGATCTGTTCAACCAATCTACCCGTCCGCTGTTGCAGTAAGCACGATTACCTCGATATAGCATAAGATATCGTGGGAATAGGTGACAAGACAATGTTTACCTTTTCAGGTTATGGGTAGACACTGCTGCGTCTTGGGATGTTCCACGGGCGTGGGCCTACCCTCGCACACGTTTCCCAAGGACGCTGTCATGATGAGCAAGTGGAGGGAGGCGATTCACTCGGAGAAGATCCGGGATATGACCGACGAGCAGCTGAGGAAGTGCGTCGTGTGCTACAGGCACTTCCCCGAGAGCGACTACGAGGCGATGTACAGACTGCGAAGATTGAAGCCTGGCGTCGTGCCGTCCTTATACCTGCCGAACGGTGGCAATAATAACAATGAGACAAGTAACAGCAACGACGGCGAGACGAATAACGATAACAACAACACCGAGACACGCACGTACAGTATCGTGAGTACCAGAGAGTCCAAGAGCAAAACGACGGACGCGATTGATCAGCTCGAGGAGATCATAGAGATAATAGAGATAAAGGAGAAACCGCCCGCGGTGGAGGAAGTGCCGCAAAGCACTCCGATGGAGAGAGACCCTTTAGAATCGGAGCCTCCCTCGCCGAAAGATTCGCCATCCAACTTACTGGACATGCAGAATTTGCTGCACGAGAAGTGCTTTCACAAGTTCACGCCAAAAATGTGGAAGTTGTACAAGCTGTCGTGTATACTGAGAAGGAAGCAGGAGGTCGTCGTGAAGAAGCAGCTGTCGTTTCGCGAACGTATAAGGCAGGCCAAGCAGTGCAGCAAAAGCGCCGCCGTAGAGAAGCTACTGTCCTCGTTGACGCCCGTCGAACAGACGTTCCTCCAGATGCAGATAAGATCGTTAAAACATGTCCCTGAAGTACGTAAGGGTGGCCTAATTGCACTAAGAATGTACTTACGGTGGATTGATCTAATTTTATATTTACAGGACAGACGCTTCACGCTAAACGAGAAGATCGCCGCTTTGTCCATCATGAAACAGTCCAGCAAATGTTATCAGTACCTGTCGCGAGTTTTCAATCTGCCCAGCGTAGAGACGTTACAGTCTATACTTCAGAGAATCAACATTCATCCCGGTCCAATTAATTTTATAAGTCAGTATCTGAAGAAGCGAGTGAGATCGATGAAGGAGAGAGACAAAGTGTGTTTTCTAATGTGGGACGAGATGCTGTTGCAACCTCACGTGGATTACGACGCGAAAAAGAAGCACATTCTTGGCTTCGAGGATTTCGGCGCGAAGAGGAGAGCACGATTCGCCGATCACGCGTTAATTTTCATGATTCGCGGCATACAGAGCGGCTGGAAGTTTCCGCTGGCGTATTATTTTTGCGACGGTGCGACGAAGACGAATCAGCTCGTCGAGTGGATCAAGGACATTGCCAAAATTATAATCGACAGCGGGTTGTATCTAGTTGCTTTTGTGTGCAACGATGGAAAGAGGAATCTCACGGCTATAGATAAACTGAAGCTGGAGTCGGCGAGGCTGAAATTGAAACGAGGGCAGCTGTATTGTAAGTGCTTTTTATACGGGCAAGTGATTATTGCCCGCATGAAAATTGTGACTATTTACTTTGTAAAGTAATAATTACATTTATTATGTAATTACTGTTTTATTAAACAGTAAATATAATATAAATAAATTTAAATATAATATAAATTATTAAAATATATAAATATATTTATATCAATTACTATATTAATTTATTCAATATCTATTTATTTAGATGGTTACATAACGATAAAAAAGCAAGATATAATCCCGTTATACGACCCACCGCATCTCATCAAGGGCATACGCAACAATTTGTTAAGTAACGATCTTGAGTTTGAAGAAGGAGAGGAGCGAAAATTTGCCTCGTGGGAAATCATCGAGCAGGCATATCATATGGACTTGACTCACAGCATGTATCGATTAATGCCGAAAATTACCGCGGAGCATATAATAAAGGGCAAAATAAAGAAGAAAAAGGTCAAGAACGCTGCGCAGGTTTTGAGCATGACGATGGGTGGTTTCATACACCATCATACCAAACTGAAAGGTATTTATTCATGCAAATTTAGTATTAAGACTCGTGTAATTATGGTAGACTTAATTATGTGATTATATTAAGATTCATATGTTCTTTCATGTTTTATATTTACAATTCTCTTTTAATAAAAATCGATGAACTTAATTAACATTTTTAACGATGTCGAACGAGAAAATAGAGAGAATGAAATAGAAAATAATATTTCAACTTTCATGCACTAGATAGAGTCAAACATAAATAATTTCTTGTACACAAAAACACGAACAATTTGTTATGTAATTGAAACTGAGACAAAAATGTGTATAGAGGCAAAATTAATATTTCTATTGTAGGTAGATTTGAAGTATTATTATAATTTATTTTTACTTTTAAATAGTTATAATAATAATACTTATTACTAGACATGATAAATATTAATGAAATTTTATTATATCAATAACTACTTATATTTACTGTTTTTTGGAAGTGTGGGATTTTGCACCCCACCAATAAATTGAAATCAATATAAGTCGTGGAGTTGTAATGTGACGATGTTCTTTTTTTTTTTAGGGCATGTGAATACATTCTATGGACCGTTAAAAATGCCGGAGAAGAAGGGACGGGATACGGCAGAGATAATACTCTTCTTCGATCGGCTGTACGATTCCGTTAACGGGCACACGTTAAAGCCGGAGAAACCGTTGAGAGTCGCCATTTCGCACAACAGTCCGCACTTCCCGTTTTGGGAGCGGGCGACAAAGCGGCTGCAGAGGATGCGGTTCGTCGATCGGAAGGACAGGAGTCAGCTGAGAGATTCGAGCGTTCTGAAAAATTGGATCTCCACCATAGGCGGATTGCGCAAATTGTGGACGGTCTTGAAGACGTACGAGTTCAAGTGCTTGAAGCCGCGGGTTTTGAACCAGGACTCCCTTCGCCACTTCTTCGGGCAGATCAGATCCTTCGGCGTGAGGGGCGTCAATCCCACGTGCGCGGAATTCGAGAGTTCCTTCAAAACGCTGCTGATCAACAATTTAGCGTCGCCGCGTACCGTGGAGAACAACAGCGAGAACAAGATCGACGGATCGTTGTTGTTCACGTTGAAAGAGTTTGTCGGCAGGACGGAGAGTAGACGCGACGGCGACGCGACGTTAGATTTGGGCAAGCCTCTGGACGTGGCGCACGATCACCTCGGTATTTGCAACTCTATCGCGGCAAAGATCCTGAATAATTCGCGGCTCAAAGGGTGCGACGTGTGTAGGAATCTCCTGACGGACGTTACGAGATCCGAGTTGGCCAGCAGTAGCGATTTGATAGAGACGTTTAAGAGCGCCGAGGATCTGATGACGTCAAGAATGAGCAGTGTCTGTTACGCGCATCATACGGCGTTGATGTTGGAAACCGAGTTGTACGTGCAAATGGATTTAGGCTGGTTGAATTGTCCGCGACATGACGTTCCGCTCAAAAAGTTCTTGGTATCCTATGTAGTTGCATTTTATATTTGTAAGTGGTGCAGTAGCATAAACGACATTCTAACGCAGAAGGAACATGATGAATTATGAATTTTGACATGACAATGATGACATGATGAATTCGTAATGAATGCAGTGCAAAATGTGCCTAATTTGTAAAATATAAGATTAAAGTTATATGAATTTTAATATAAATAAAATATAATTTATATCTCGTTCCATATTTTTATAATTACATCGTTACGAAACGCGAGTCGCGCAACATACGCACACATTGTACGTATAAAACGTTATTATCCAGAGCACCCCCACCCCCTCCAATTTTGACAAAATTAGGCTTATTTCCACAGACATGAAAATCTATTTTACACGATGTTATCAACCCTTAGAACATATACTATTGGAAGTGTCTATACCATCTGAAAATTGGCTATACCATCAGTGCATTGAGCTGAAGCTAACATCTGTGCGAGAGAGAAAGGTATAGGTTCCCATTTAACTGTAATACGCATGTGCCATTCAGCCCCCACTTAGCTCCGTTTTTCATTTTTTTTGAAAAGATTATCGGTGACACAAGCATCATTCTGTCTTCGTTGTCATTGAATATTGAAAAAAAGATAGAATGCTTATGTCGTTAAATGGAAGGCACACATAACTATTATAAGTAATTTATATATATAAATTTCCAAAGGCAAATTAATACCTAATAATCGCCACATTCTTGGATAATATATTTTGAATTGCGATATCGCGTTTCCTAGTAAATCAATAATTATCATCTCGAAAGAAATGTAAATATTTTACGATTTATGTATGCTTATCTAAAAGCACAGATATATATAAAAGTAATTATCTTACAAAATGATTAACTGCAGTTTTTTTCCTATGTTGTAAAGCTTGTATGCCAATAGCTTCTCGAGCTGTGTCTGCTGGTTCCGCGCTTAACTTCCCAAGTTTCCATGGCCGTTGTCCATAAAATTCCAGTTTCTTTTCACCCAGTAATGGATCAGGATCTGGATAGCTGCTTATGCTAAAATATTGAAACTCAAGTAATGTGATATAAACAGAAAATGTAATGTATTTGTTTAAAAAACTAAGCTCTTTATATACCTGGCAAAGTTCTTTACACGCAGATTGTCTTAAACTTGCATGATTGGCAGCTAATTGGAAATAATACTCTGGATGTTGCGTTTGAACAGCAGGTAATCCTTGACGAACAGCCTCATCAAATAATTCTGCAAATGTAGAGAACTGGCTGCTCATCCAAGCGTGATGTTCAATCATGAGCTCCTTTGTACCAGTTTTGAATTTAAATCTAATAATAAATCATTTTGTTAGTTTGAAATTTTTATAAATTATTGCATAGTAAATTACCTTTCTGTATGAAGTCTAAATTGAGAAATGGCATCTTTAGGAAGATTCAAATTAAAAATTATTCTACATAATTTATAATTTATAAAACCAGCAATAGTTTTAATCTCCACTGCGTTTGCATCCATCATTCTTGTTTCAAGGAGATTGTGGTAAGCTTGCATGTAATGCCTGCAAAACATTCATACGTACATGTACATATTGCAGCACAACTGTTATCATATTTTTGAATCTTACTTTTGAGCAAGATGTAACTCCTGCTTGAGTTTAAAAATGCCATTTTAAATTGATGTCGAACAAATAAGTATTGATGAACATTCTTAGTGAGCTGATCGCAATGACTTTTAACATTTCGATATTCGTGATGATAAAAGTTTTGTGCCAAATCGTACAACGTCGTCTCTAGCCTATAATAAATAAGCTATATTATTTCCTTTCAAAAATGAAAAAAATAGAGGATAAAATATGTACTATAAAATTAAAAACCTCGATATACATCCCAGTAAGTGATCAGCATGTGGCAGAATGTACAAAAGCTTTGCTGTTAAATCACAAGCTCCACACAACGCTGTTGCACGCTCAGTCGCGACTACGTCTTCGGCACAGGAAGCAGTTGAACGATATGTTGTATCAACACTACAGCTATTTTCGTACTCCTTCCATCGAGAGCAGCTCTAAAAAGGATATCATATCGCTTAGTTTAATGTATTGACAATACAATATAACATTAAAGTATATTCTAAACAGATTATAAAATGTTACCTTAAAGATTGCACTCTAGACACACATTCCATCTTTTTCTCATTTCACAAAGGATTCCAGTCTAAATCATAGAACACAACAACCACAGAAGGAATGTCATTGAGATACTTGTTTATCCAGATCCGAAGAGCACACGT
>NW_012026917.1:92760-103214 GCF_000956235.1 Wasmannia auropunctata
TCGAAGTACCGGCGATCCGGAGATCCTGTGCTGCGTGGAGCATCGAACAAGGAGCCGCCTGGATTCTAGCCTGGATATTTTGGATTCTGCTCTAAATACAGCCAGAAATGCCAGGATACGTGTGCAAGCCTAGGATCATCGCCAGGTAATTTATGCATGAACCGATAATCAGGGATTAATATCTGCGACTTCGCCGAGCTGTCTAAATTTTCAACACGAGAAGGAATCGCGCACGTTGAACGCTGCGTTCCGGTTAATTCGCGATCCGGTGGCGAATTTCGACATTTTCAGGTCTTACGGCGTCGATTCGTTGGAAAATTCGACGTCGGATACAGTTTTTTGAGGGATAAGACGACAGATTCGTCAAGTGCGATCCGCGCGATCATAGTGACGCGTAGCAAAATGTTACTGTTCCATGAAATATGGCAGATATACGACAGTTTCATTAGGTGACTTTCACGCGAACGTATTACCCACACCGGCCACACAGCGGATCTTCCGCGAAAACGCGATACCGATATTATCGATTCTCGAATTAGGTGCATATGGTAAATAGCGTTCCTATGGTAATAGTATGGTTATCTGAGATCGTCGGTAACTCATACTCGTTCCAAGCATCAATCGCAAAAATTATAGGTTATGTTGCTTAGGGATTTTCGTTGCGCGCTACCAACATCATCTCATTTTTTTGGAAATTATGTAACCATCGGGGCAGATAACCGATTATCGGAGTTGGACCGGCTCGTGACGTTTGTAACCTCGACAACCCCCGTACGTGAAGTGACGTGAAGTTTTGCTCTGAAATTTTTACGAAACGAATGTTATAACGAACGTCAAAGTCGCGGCACGTCGAAGCTATGTTAGCAGGCAAATTAATTTCATCGCTCTCACGATCGGTTACGTGTAACCTGACGAACATTCGGCAAATGAGTGCTGCAATTAACACCGACTGTGTGAAATCTCTGTTATACAAGGAGTACGGCGAGCCCCTCGAGGTTCTTCAAGTGACAACGCAAACGATAGAACAGCCAGCGGGCGATCAAGTAATTATTGTCGCAATTAAAGTTTATCTGCCATCATCCGTGAATTTTTAATCGTACAACGCCTATGATCTAATCGAATCTTTATGATCTCAGGTCTCTGTGAAATGGCTACTATCTCCGGTGAATCCAGCCGATATAAACACGATACAAGGGAAGTATCCTAGCAGGCCATCACTGCCAGCGGTGCCGGGAAACGAAGGGGTCGGAGAAATCGTGGCGATTGGACCTAACGTTCAAGATTTGCACGTCGGAGACAGGGTGGTGCCGAATGGCCCTAATTTCGGAATCTGGAGGACGCAAGCTAATTACAATTCTAAGGATGTTATGAAGGTGTGCGCGTGCAGTATATAACAGTCACATTATTTTAATAATGCGTTTGTCGCATGTGTGCTAATTTCTTAGTCTGGTTTTGCAGATACCGAATGACGTTGATCTAGTTGTAGCCAGTATGATGAACGTGAATCCATGCACAGCGTACAGGATGTTGAAGGATTTTGTTCCGTTAAAGTCCGGGGATACTGTGATACAAAACGGTGGCAATTCCGCGGTTGGTCAGCTGGTCATTCAATTGTGTAAAATATGGGGCTACAAGTCTGTCAGCGTCGTCAGAGACAGGCCGAACATACAGGAATTAAAGGTATATTAACTGTTTTAATTTTTTTTTTCCATGTAAATACAACATGTAGAATATTACAAATATGTACAATATTATGAAAATACATGTGTAATATTGTGATTTATTCAGAATCAATTGGCAAGCTTAGGAGCGGATGAAGTGCTGACCGAGGAGGAGGTTCGAAATACGCAACTATTCAAAAGTAAAAAGTTACTCGCACCGAAATTGGCGCTCAACTGCATCGGCGGGCAGAACGCGCACGAAGTATTGAGACATCTTGCTCACGGTGGTATTTTGGTAACTTACGGCGGCATGTCGAGAGAGCCGTTAAACGTACCGATAGCCTCGCTTATATTTAAGGTAATTCCAGTACTGTACTTGTAATTAAATTTGCCAAAAAAAAAAAATATTTTCCAAGTCTAATTGGCGCGATATACTTTCAGGACATAACATTGAAAGGATTTTGGATGACGGCCTGGACGAAAGGGAATATGGAGTCCCAGGAGAGAGTGGATATGTTTAAGAATCTAGCCGGTTTCTTTAGGGATAAGAAATTGCAGCCGCCGCCGCATAAACTGGTGCCTTTCCGCGAATATCAAGAAGCCATCGCCAAGGCGCTCAATTTCAACGGTCGAACGGGCGTGAAGTATATTTTAGATTTAACGGAGTCTTAAAACGTTTGTATATATGTATTTGCGCGCGGAGATAATCTGTTTTCCACTTTTTCCGTAACTTCTGTCGGTGCATTTGATAGCATTTAAAGTTACCATCCAGTTAGGATTCTGCAATATATTCCGCGTACCGTTTTTCTTGTGCTTTGCATAAGATTGAAGCGAATTGAAGTACCGTTTTGTAAAATAGAGGAGTAACTTTTCACATGGGAGAATATATTTTATTTCTATTAGAAACACGGTGTGTACAAATATGCAAGAAAAATATAGGAAAAATAATTGCAATGCGTTATATGCGTCGATTAAAATCTCAAATCATTCGATCTCGTCGAGAAGGTCGAGCAAATCCATACTGCGTTTCAAGCTGCCTTCCTGCTCGTCCTCGAAAAAATCCGCGTATACAGTGTCGAGTTTGGCTTTATAGTCGTCGTTCAATTTTGGCTTTTCGTTTTCCGCGTTGCTTCGTTTAGCGTTGTTCCCCTCGGCATCGATTTCCCTATTCGCATTATTTACATTCTCCTCGTCCATATTCGACAGTAAGTTAAGCGTGAACGGTCTCTCGTAATTGGTCTCCTCGGTGCCCAGCTGAACGGCCAGCATACCTAATTCCGCTTTCGCGCCGCAGTCTCTTAGGAACTGCTGGCTGTCGCGCCTTGCAGCTTCCGTTATGCCATACGTTGGCAGATATCTACATAGAAGAAAGGAATAAGTAAAGTTCTTTTTTTAATTTTCTGTATTTCTACGAGCGGCACTTTATATATTTCTCGTCTTACATATTTTTGCCCAATATCGTCTTTCTGTCGCTGAAAGGCTCGAAGGATCCTCCGCAGCACGTTTCAGGGCTCACATCTTTAATCCTCATGGCGGCTAAGATGCTCCCGTGCTCCGCGTACTTCTCGTCGTACTTCTGCGGTGCCACGTTGAAGCTGGCGTCGTCGTTCTGCAGACCGCGTCGCAGGAGGATCGAGACTCGCACGCAATACGGCTCTAATTCCTTCAGGCAACTCTGCCGCGCGTTCCACACCTCTTCGAAGGTCAGGCAGCCGTAGAACTGCGTTTTGGAAAAGTGGACAAGAGATTCTTGTTGAGTTGAATATTTGCCGAATATGCGATTATACTCACGTTGACAATCATCTGATGCACCATGGCAACGCACTTTTGCGCATTTACGTCGCTGACCATGTCGCGCATCGCGTCTATGTGATTCAGAGTGATGAGAATAACTTCTCTGGGTCCAGTAGCCGACTTCAATTGATACTTTACCATCATGATCATCAGGTCGAATAGTTTGTCCATACTATTCTTGTCTAGTTTCATGATGGATGAAAGAGCGACGCTCTCCAAAGTGGTGCGCAATTGCGATACACCGATCAGTGGCGATTCTTCGAAAATCGGCGATAATAACTTGGGATTGAGCAAAGCGGTTGTCACGTCGTCCAATACTGCAATTAAACTATATTAAACTAGTCTTGTTACATTAGCTTAAATAATCTTATTTGTTTAGTGTCATATTTTAATAATATATAAAATATTTTTTAATAGTATATAAAATTTATGTTATTAATTTTTGTTATAATATAATAATTCAGGTTGAATGTTACATAATAATACATTAATTTTAGTGAAATCTTAAAAAGTGGAAACTTTTGTGTTATTTAAAAATTGTCGAAAGGTGATACCACAATTATATAAAAGAATCTTTTATATAATTGTTATTACCAGTGTAATTACACAAATTATATATTATTATGTGTTAGATATACATATTATATTATTTGTACAAAAATATCAGCCAAACATTTTCCAAGTATTTTCGAAATATTCGAAAGCACTTTTGAACGTATCCGCACCTTGTATCGTCTTGTCGACGTCGATCTTTTGCGCCTTCAGCCTCTGTCGCAAAACGTACAGCATTTCGCCGCCCATATTTAAATACAGGATGGGTGTCGCGTGCAAAGACATTTTTGCAGAAGAGAACTTCGACGAATTACTGTCAGCGACACATGTATATTGAACAAGTACACGTACGCCTTTACTGAAGCGAGGCAGTCGATGGCGTCGATGTGTCGTCTTGACGACGTAAGTGTACATAACGCGCGTCCAACAATTACGATCGGTACCGAGACTGCGCGGAGAAATTTGCGTACAGACGCGCGAAGAACACTCTTTATTTGTTAATAAAAACATTATTAAAAATTTTATATTTGCCAAATTTGAGGAATACATTTAATGCCATTAATGTTTTTTTGACGAATTGCAATCAGAATGTTGCGATTAGAAACAGCAAGTTAAAATATATAAGCAGCGAAACAGAAAATCGTTGTTTTCTCTGAAAAAGATATCATATTGTATATCTCATTATTACTTTGACAACACATTACAATTATTTCAGTAATACAACATACGTTATTTGCACGTTATACGTATTACGTTGATTGCGTTATATCCTGTTTAAATCAAATTTCCCGCGGTTACGTCGGTATTTAAATGCTACCAAATCACCGCTAGTTACAGAAAATTATTACTAAAATAATTACCATATTTATAGACATTCTTTTGTTACTAAATTGACGGGCGTCCAAGAATCGTAGTATTCCACAGCCGAATCTACCGGTGGCAGCAATTTTCTAGGATAGAGAGAAAGTGAGAATTCTATTGTCGGCAATTCAACCGCGTGAGTTTCCTATTGTTTGTGATAAACATCCGGCTAAGGTCGTAAAAGTAAAGATCGGTCAGTAGAAACGAAATTGCTCTCGGAAAGAGTCGTCATTCAACAAGTTGGATCACCTGTGGTCTCGCCATTTGTTGAGTATACATGCTTTTGTTTATAAATACCGGCGAGTAATAAAATGATGAAATAAAATTAAAAAATCATTGCAAGTTATTTCGAGATAGTATATATAATATATGCAATGTAATAGACAGTATTTGATAGAGAAACTGTAGAAGTTAAGATAAAAAATGCGAATATCTGTGGTGCAAATATTGCAAATATTTGATATCAAATTATCTTTAATCTGACTATTTTGAGAGCAGTAATAATTGAATACATTACTTTGGCCGTAAAACTATAAAGCACTCTCACAAATTGACGTGTATACGTTCTATATTCAACAAATATGATCAGTTTTAAAAAATATTTATTTTTAACAATTTTATTATTTTGTTAATCCTCCTTTGGATTTTATTACTATTTTTTCCTAAGAAAATTCAGTGAATTGAAGGTGCTTTATATCTGTGATCAAGGCTATGTAATGCCATTTTATGATGCCGATAAGGACTGTGTTTCACTTAACGTAACGCTTGTGAGCCATTGTTTGTCCTTGTTTAACATTTGATAAGGATAAAATGATATTTCAAGAGCGTTGCGAGAGTTAAGTGGAACGCAGCCTATCTTTTGATAAAGGATCTTTTGAAAAAGATGGATATTTTTTTTCTAGATTCTGCCCTACACAAAAGTATTGGATCAACAATATTAAAGTATTTCTAAGACAACGAAATGGATAAAGTACAGAACACGTTATATGCCAGATTATTTGCAGCCGGCAAGCACCTTGAACTGACGGATCAATTTAGGAAATTAAAGACTGATCAGGAACGTATAGTATTTACTCTGAATATAATACGTGAATATGATATAGTTCCTAGCGCAACTGGTATGCCAAAAAATGCCAAAGAATCTGAGAAATTACGGGAGGAAGGCAATAAAGTTTTCGTCAAAGGCGTCCTCAATAACATGACTTGCATCAGTGCGCTGAAATTATACGCAAAGAGCATAGCCTTCGCGCCATATCCATCCGAGCAGCTTGCCCTTGGTTACGCCAACAGGTCGGCGGTTCTGTTTCAATTGGGCCTGTATCTGGAGTGCATTCAGGACATCGACAGAGCACTGGCCCTAAATTATCCCGACAATCTGAGAGCGAAGCTTTATCTGCGCAAAACGGAATGCTTGATGACGTTGGGAAATCGTTCTGCGGAGGATTGGCTTAAGGAGGCGCAGCACTGGCTGGACAAGATGTCTCTGAATGACACGAATCGCGAAAAATTAGCAACGAAGCTCGATGTTCTGCGCAACAAGACTGCACAGACAGAACTGTGTACTACGAATACAGATGCGAAGGCAGCGGAACCTGCCGCTCTTCCTACTGCGGAATCCCACAACGATGAAGTTCCTTACGCCTCGGACGCGGTAGCCATAAAATACAATAAGCGCCACGGCAGGCACGTCGTTGCCACTCGCGACATTCATCCGGGGGAGGTGATCGCCGTGGAGAAGCCTTACTCGTTAATGTTAGTGATGGCAAATACGCAGACGCATTGCTCCAATTGCTTGAGAGTATGCTGGGCGAATATACCCTGTAACTATTGCACTTACGCTATGTACTGTTCGGATGAGTGCAGAAGCGCCGAGTGGGAGAAATGTCATAGCATAGAATGCGCTGTATTTCCCGCTTTGATCGAATATACCGACTATAATCTCGACTTGTTCAGCGTGAGGCTCGCCGTGCTCGCTCTAAGAGAAGCCGATAGCGTTAAGGAATTAAGGTCGATGCTAAAAGAGGTTGACGAGCACGATGGTATTTAATACTTATACTTTGTTCTCCTTTAATATAGCGACAGATAAGTGTGATATGTTTTTTGTTCATTAATTTTTAGATCCACGGACACGAGGTTTTTCCCGAGATGGAAAATTACACAGCGATAGATATACTGGCGTGTACAGCCTCGTGACGAATACGGAGAAGAGATCCGCCTCTGATCTCTTCAAGAGATCTCTGGACGCCTCGTTCATTTTGTACTTTTTAGCCACGCGCACTGTGATATTTGGTGCTAAACTACCCGAGGACTTGAGCGCGTTGGCGAAGAACGACGACGTCACATTCGTCGGCGGTCTTATTTTGAAACATCAGCAGATAATTCCCAGTAATATGCACACTGTATGCACGATATCGGCTATGAATCTTGATACATATTCTATATAAGAATATCTTAATACATATTCTATATATAATATCAATATAGATATGTATCTTGGTATTATGTGCCCGATGTGATCTTCACATCTTTCTCGGACGCGTCAATGAATGCTTTTTTTGTATTATTCGCTTGGTTTACAATTTTATTTTGTCAATTTGCCAGTTAAATCTGATGTTTGCAGTTTGATGAAACGCACGGTTTAGAGTCTGTAGAACGGGGTATAGCCGCGATGCCATTTTGTAGTTTATTTAATCACAGCTGCAATCCAAATATATTGAGGGACTCGACATTTGAGCATATAGTAATGTACGCTATGTATCCCATTCAAAAGGGCGAGCAGGTATTGAGCTATTTGTATTGTATAAATTGTTGCGTTATACCGCGTTTCGATTACATCATGTTATTTTGTTACAGTTATTGGACAATTATGGCAAGCACTATGCCATCACGTCAAAAGCAGCGAGGCAACAAGCACTACTGAAACAGTATTATTTCACCTGTGATTGCATACCGTGCCAGGAAGATTGGCCTTTATACCACGAATTACAGTCCTACAAGGTATAATAAATAATAACTTTAATTAATAATAACTTTAATCAGTAATAATAAAACAATATTTTAATGGTAATACATTTTTTTTCGGTACAGACTTTAGTGAAGAAATCGGAGGATAAGGCTAAGATAAAAAAGGCGTTAAGGAAATTTAATATATATGTGGATTTAGCGACTGAGGGCAACGTGCAGGATAAGGCTTCTTATATCATTAAAGACTTATTGAAAATGGTACAAGTATTGCACGATTGCGCGCCGATGCCTTGCGAGGAAATGAATAACGTTATCGAAACGTTGAAACGAATATACGACTTGAACGGGAATATATATGAGATACCACAAATACGAAAGTAAATATACGCGTTATATTTTTCGATTGATGAAATGTTATTGTTACTAACTTTTTTCGTGCATGATTAATAGCGACAAGAAGTACACTTTATAAGAATTTTTTGAGAGAAAAAGATTAATACTTTTTACATATATATTTATACATAAGAATTTCTTTGATAGAAAAGAATTTTTTAAATATAGATATATTGAAAGAGTTTTATTACATATATAATGTTATATTTATTAAGTATAATTTTTTGGCGTGTATAATATTTTTAAAAGATTAAAATTATGGCGGACAATACTGTATATTTGAATCCCCTCTTTTTTTATTATACGTCATTTCTCTATGTCGTGGAGAAACGTTTATGTTTCGCTCACTTTGTTACGCGAGTGAAAAAAAAAATAAAACGGATACAAATTGCAATATTAAGGTATAAAATTGTAAAATATAATATAGCTTAATTCGATATACGTCCGCCTATGTAAATTTATAATTATATAAGTTATCATTTTGTTACGTCAACAACAACCAAATTGTGGCTGATAAAAGAATCATCATTCCAACGGATTGATGCGTTGTTCCAAGATTATGAAAGCCAATTTTCTCACTATCTACGTATCTAATTCGCCACTCCACACCCGTGTGCACCGGGCTATGTTTTTGAAAATACTGTTCCAATACGTCCGCCGTAGTGATACCTATCAAAAAATTCATCAACTGATTATGTTAAGAAAATTCGATGGATGATGATAGAAAATGAAAGCTTGAAAACACATCGCGGAATGAAAGTTATACAATCTTACCGAGGGAGACTGTTTCAAGACCTTCCAGCATGTGAAAACCATCTCCACCTTTCGCGAGGAAATCGTTTATGAGGACATTGTAGGTTGCATTCTTCTGGAGTTCACTGTACGACGGTACTCGGCAAGCTGCGCATTGAACTTGGACCGAAACCACTCTCGAGTTCGGTGGTTGACTGATGTTGTAGACCACCTGTAAATCACGCAAATTTAAAAACGAAACTGCGCGCAAACACGGAATAACGATCGAAGTGCTTTCGATGCTCAAATCATTGCCAAGCGGAAGTTACGAAAATTAATAATGTTCAAAGGATTAATTAATCTCTTTCGGAATAGATTTAAACAAA
Organism: Wasmannia auropunctata; assembly: GCF_000956235.1. Taxonomy (NCBI): domain Eukaryota; kingdom Metazoa; phylum Arthropoda; class Insecta; order Hymenoptera; family Formicidae; genus Wasmannia; species Wasmannia auropunctata. The sequence continues at coordinate 102,104 of NW_012026917.1, forward strand.
TTACCTGCAATCCCGAATATTGTAGATAAGCGCCGAATAAATTCCCGGTGGAAGTTATGTTGTCGAGATTATGAACGCTCCACTCCAGCATCGAGAGGATCTGTTGTCCCGTCATGGAAGCTTTGGTGACGATGTTTCCAAAGGGCAGGACACTTATGATGTCTTCACGAGTGACCTATAAATAATTTTATGATTTTACGATAAATACGATAATAAGATTTACGAGTGCAAATCGGCTGGAAAATTGTAAAATTTATATATGAATTAAAACCTGATCGTCTCTGGCTCTGGTGATGGACGATCTGATGGTGCCGCTATTCTGCACCGCGATAGCGGCATCCGTCCATCCGTCCTTATTCAAATATTCTCCGGCGTACTGCGAGCAAAAAAAGAGGACATCAATCTTCCTCAAGAATATTTCGCAACGTCGCACAACTAGAAAGTGCTCATTACATCGATTGGAAATCTTACGTAATCGAGTAAAGCGTCACAGATCAAATTTCCCATATTGCATTCCTGCCGTCTACAATTCTTGCTGTCCCCATCCAGCAGTACTCGCGTCTTTCCGATCACTTGCTGTTGCAAAGCGTCGATGGGTCCTCTCTTCTCGTTTATCAGTCTCACAACATCTTCCGCCTGTAAGAAACGGTAATGAATATAATCCCGTATTTCTTTCCCTATAACTTTATCTCCTAAAATATTGACATACAATTACCTTGCGTATTGTATATTATAAATAATTTACATTATACATGTTATCAATTTTTTATTCTCTTACTCTCCAAAAGTGAATCATCACCGATTTTTAGTGATGATTCACTTTCATCACTTAGATATCATTTTCCAGCGGCACTTGTTAGAACTGTGATAAATAGTGAGTATTTAATTCAATGTTGTTTCAGTGATAATAAATTGATTTAAACAACGAATATCACTAAAAGACTGTGAATTTCAGTTCTCAAAACTGTTTAATGGTGCAGAGAATTTTTTTAAAATTTACCCTGCAAATCATGTTAATTGTGGACAATATAGTATTTAGGCAAATTTTACTGTGCATTACAATAAATTTTACTGTATTTTACTACTGTAAAATTTATTGTAGTGCACAGTA